>NC_091349.1:2690509-2933009 GCF_038502225.1 Cherax quadricarinatus
TTAACCTTTCCTCGTACGACATTCCCTTGAGCTCTGGGACTAGCCTTGTTGCAAACCTTTGTACTTTCTCTAACTTCTTGACGTGCTTGACCAGGTGTGGGTTCCAGACTGGTGCTGCATACTCCAGTATGGGCCTAACATACACAGTGTACAGTGTCTTGAACGATTCCTTATTAAGGTATCGGAACGCTATTCTCAGGTTTGCCAGGCGCCCGTATGCTGCAGCGGTTATTTGGTTGATGTGTGCCTCCGGTGATGTGCTCGGTGTTATGTTCACCCCAAGGTCTTTCTCCCTGAGTGAGGTCTGTAGTCTTTGTCCACCTAGCCTATACTCTGTCTGCGGTCTTCTTTGCCCCTCCCCAATCTTCATGACTTTGCATTTGGCTGGATTGAATTCGAGAAGCCAGTTACTGGACCACATGTCCAGCCTCTCCAGGTCTCTTTGCAGTCCTGCCTCATCCTCGTCCGATTTAATTCTTCTCATCAACTTCACGTCATCTGCGAACAGGGACACTTCAGAGTCTATTCCTTCCATCATGTCGTTCACATATATCAAAAATAGCACTGGTCCTAGAACTGACCCCTGTGGGACCCCGCTCGTAACAGGCGCCCACTGTGATACCTCTTCACGTACCATGACTCGTTGCTGCCTCCCTGTCAGGTATTCCCTTATCCATTGCAGTGCCCTTCCTTTTACGTGTGCCTGATCCTCCAGCTTCTGCACTAATCTCTTGTGGGGAACTGTGTCAAAGGCCTTCCTGCAGTCTAGGAAAACGCAATTTACCCAACCCTCTCTCTCGTGTCTTACTTCTGTTACCTTGTCATAAAACTCCAGGAGGTTTGTGATACAAGATTTGCCTTCCATGAACCCATGCTGGTTTTCATTTATAATCTTGTTCCTTTCCAGGTGTTCGACCACTCTCCTCCTGATAATCTTCTCCATGACTTTGCACACAATACATGTCAGAGACACAGGTCTGTAGTTTAGTGCCTCGTTTCTGTTTCCTTTCTTAAATATGGGGACTACATTAGCTGTCTTCCATTTCTCAGGTAGTTGCCCAGTTTCAAGGGATGTGTTGAAGATTGTGGTTAGAGGCACACACAGCATCTCTGCTCCTTCTCTAAGGACGCATGGGGAGATCTTGTCCGGTCCCATCGCCTTTGAGGTGTCAAGGTCACTTAAGAGCTTCTTCACCTCCTCCTCCTCAGTTGTTCGTATGTCATCCAGCACTTGTTGGTATATTCCCTCTTGATGTTCCCTTCTGTGCTGTCTTCCCACAGCCCTTCCTGTCTCTACTGTAAAAACTTCCTTAAATCTCCTGTTCAGCTCCTCACATACCTCCTGATCATTTCTTGTGAGTTCTCCACCTTCTGTCCTTAATCTGATCACCTGGTCTTTGACTGTTGTCTTCCTCCTGATGTGGCTATACAACAGTTTCGGGTCAGTCTTGATTCTCGATGCTATGTCATTTTCATACTGTCGCTGGGCCTCCCTCCTTACCTGTGCGTACTCATTCCTGGCTCTGCGACTGATCTCCCTATTTTCGTGTGTTCTCTGCCTTCTGTACTTTTTCCATTCTCTATTGCACTTTGTTTTTGCCTCCTTACACCGTCGGGTAAACCAGGGGCTTGTTCTGGTCTTCCCGTTGTTACTGTTGCCCTTGGGAATGAACCTATCCACTGCCTCCTTGCATTTTGTTGCTACATATTCCATCATTTCATTTACTGGCTTTCCTGCCAGTTCTCTGTCCCACTGGACCTCCCGCAGGAAGTTCTTCAACCCTATGTAGTCCCCTCTTTTATAGTCAGGCTTTTCCCATTCTACTCCTGTTATTCTCTCCACTTGCAGCTCTACTATGTATTCAAAGCACAGAACCACGTGGTCGCTAGCTCCTAGGGGACTCTCATACTTGATGTCCTCAATGTCTGAGCTGCCCAGGGTGAACACAAGGTCCAATCTTGCTGGTTCATCCTCCCCTCTCACTCTGGTAGTGTCCTTAACATGTTGGTGCATGAGGTTTTCCAGCACCACGTCCAACATCCTGGCTCTCCATGTGTGTGTGTGTGTGTGTGTGTGTGTGTGTGTGTGTGTGTGTGTGTGTGTGTGTGTGTGTGTGTTTTGTGTGTGTTTTGTGTGTGTTTTGTGTGTGTGTGTGTGTGTGTGTGTGTGTTAAGTGAATGAATGTAAATGTTTATATAAAGTGTTGAATGTCTCCATCTCCTTGCTACGTCCCTCTCCTTTCTACCTTCTACTTGCTACCTCCCTCTCCTTTCTACCTTCTACTTGCTACCTCCCTCTCCTTTCTACCTTCTACTTGCTACCTCCCTCTCCTTTCTACCTTCTACTTGCTACCTCCCTCTCCTTTCTACCTTCTACTTGCTACCTCCCTCTCCTTTCTACCTTCTACTTGCTACCTCCCTCTCCTTTCTACCTTCTACTTCCTCCCTATTGTCCCCCTTGCTTCCTCCTCCCTCCAGCATTGTATCTTCAATCACCTGGTTACTGTACCTTACAGGTGAGCTACAGTGACGTCATCGTCATACCAGAGATCATATATGTACCCAAATTTTTTCGTCTATACCTGGCGTGCTTGTACACGTGAGTACCAGAACTGTCTTGCTATACCTGGCGTGCTTGTACACGTGAGTACCAGAACTGTCTTGCTATACCTGGCGTGCTTGTACACGTGAGTTCCAGAACTGTCTTGCTATACCTGGCGTGCTTGTACACGTGAGTACCAGAACTGTCTTGCTATACCTGGCGTGCTTGTACACGTGAGTACCAGAACTGTCTTGCTATACCTGGCGTGCGTGTACACGTGAGTACCAGAACTGCCTTGCTATACCTGGCGTGCTTGTACACGTGAGTACCAGAACTGTCTTGCTATACCTGGCGTGCTTGTACACGTGAGTACCAGAACTGTCTTGCTATACCTGGCGTGCTTGTACACGTGAGTACCAGAACTGTCTTGCTATACCTGGCGTGCTTGTACACGTGAGTACCAGAACTGTCTTGCTATACCTGGCGTGCTTGTACACGTGAGTACCAGAACTGTCTTGCTATACCTGGCGTGCTTGTACACGTGAGTACCAGAACTGTCTTGATATACCTGGCGTGCTTGTACACGTGAGTACCAGAACTGTCTTGCTATACCTGGCGTGCTTGTACACGTGAGTACCAGAACTGTCTTGCTATACCTGGCGTGCTTGTACACGTGAGTACCAGAACTGTCTTGCTATACCTGGCGTGCTTGTACACGTGAGTACCAGAACTGTCTTGCTATACCTGGCGTGCTTGTACACGTGAGTACCAGAACTGTCTTGCTATACCTGGCGTGCTTGTACACGTGAGTACCAGAACTGTCTTGCTATACCTGGCGTGCTTGTACACGTGAGTACCAGAACTGTCTTGCTATACAACCAACAAATATGTCACTATAATGATAATTTGTTGGTCCACCCGTCTCTATCATCCACGTCTGAGTGTTGTTGTTCACGTCTGAGTGTTGTTGTTCACGTCTGAGTGTTGGTGTTCACGTCTGAGTGTTGGTGTTCACGTTTGAGTGTTGTTGTTCACGTCTGAGTGTTGGTGTTCACGTCTGAGTGTTGTTGTTCACGTCTGAGTGTTGTTGTTCACGTCTGAGTGTTGGTGTTCACGTCTGAGTGTTGTTGTTCACGTCTGAGTGTTGTTGTTCACGTCTGAGTGTTGGTGTTCACGTCTGAGTGTTGGTGTTCACGTCTGAGTGTTGTTGTTCACGTCTGAGTGTTGTTGTTCACGTCTGAGTGTTGTTGTTCACGTCTGAGTGTTGTTGTTCACGTCTGAGTGTTGTTGTTCACGTCTGAGTGTTGTTGTTCACGTCTGAGTGTTGTTGTTCACGTCTGAGTGTTGTTGTTCACGTCTGAGTCTTGTTGTTCACGTCTGAGCGTTGGTGTTCACGTCTGAGCGTTGGTGTTCACGTCTGAGCGTTGATGTTCACGTCTGAGCGTTGTTGTTCACGTCTGAGTGTTGGTGTTCACGTCTGAGTGTTGATGTTCACGTCTGAGTGTTGTTGTTCACGTCTGAGTGTTGGTGTTCACGTCTGAGTGTTGTTGTTCACGTCTGAGTGTTGTTGTTCACGTCTGAGTGTTGTTGTTCACGTCTGAGTGTTGTTGTTCACGTCTGAGTGTTGTTGTTCACGTCTGAGTGTTGTTGTTCACGTCTGAGTGTTGTTGTTCACGTCTGAGTGTTGGTGTTCACGTCTGAGTGTTGGTGTTCACGTCTGAGTGTTGGTGTTCACGTCTGAGTGTTGTTGTTCACGTCTGAGTGTTGTTGTTCACGTCTGAGTGTTGTTGTTCACGTCTGAGTGTTGTTGTTCACGTCTGAGTGTTGTTGTTCACGTCTGAGTGGTGTTGTTCACGTCTGAGTGTTGTTGTTCACGTCTGAGTGGTGTTGTTCACGTCTGAGTGTTGTTGTTCACGTCTGAGTGGTGTTCACGTCTGAGTGTTGTTGTTCACGTCTGAGTGGTGTTGTTCACGTCTGAGTGTTGTTGTTCACGTCTGAGTGGTGTTCACGTCTGAGTGTTGTTGTTCACGTCTGAGTGGTGTTGTTCACGTCTGAGTGTTGTTGTTCACGTCTGAGTGTTGCTGTTCACGTCTGAGTGGTGTTGTTCACGTCTGAGTGTTGTTATTCACGTCTGAGTGTTGTTGTTCACGTCTGAGTGTTGTTGTTCACGTCTAAGTGGTGTTGTTCACGTCTGAGTGTTGTTGTTCACGTCTGAGTGGTGTTCACGTCTGAGTGTTGTTATTCACGTCTGAGTGTTGTTGTTCACGTCTGAGTGGTGTTGTTCACGTCTGAGTGGTGTTGTTCACGTCTGAGTGTTGTTGTTCACGTCTGAGTGTTGTTGTTCACGTCTGAGTTGTTGTTCACGTCTGAGTGTTGTTGTTCACGTCTGAGTGGTGTTGTTCACGTCTGAGTGTTGTTATTCACGTCTGAGTGTTGTTGTTCACGTCTGAGTGGTATTGTTCACGTCTGAGTGTTGTTGTTCACGTCTGAGTGTTGTTGTTCATGTCTGAGTGTTGTTGTTCACGTCGTAGTGTTGTTGTTCACGTCTGAGTGTTGTTGTTCACGTCTGAGTGTTGTTGTTCACGTCTGAGTGTTGTTGTTCACGTCTAAGTGTTGTTGTTCACGTCTGAGTGGTGTTGTTCACGTCTGAGTGTTGTTGTTCACGTCTGAGTGTTGTTCACGTCTGAGTGTTGTTGTTCACGTCTGAGTGATGTTCACGTCTGAGTGGTGTTGTTCACGTCTGAGTGGTCACGTTTGAGTGGTGTTGTTCACGTCTGAGTGGTGGTGTTCAAGTCTGAGTGGTGTTGTTCACGTCTGAGTGGTGTTGTTCACGTCTGAGTGGTGTTGTTCACGTCTGAGTGGCTTTGTTCACGTCTGAGTGGTGTTGTTCACGTCTGAGTGTTGTTGTTCACGTCTGAGTGGTGTTCACGTCTGAGTGTTGTTCACGTCTGAGTGATGTTATTCACGTCTGATTGGTGTTCACGTCTGAGTGTTGTTCACGTCTGAGTGGTGTTATTCACGTCTGAGTGTTGTTCACGTCTGAGTGTTGTTCACGTCTGAGTGTTGTTCACGTCTGAGTGTTGTTCACGTCTGAGTGTTGTTCACGTCTGAGTGTTGTTGTTCACGTCTGAGTGTTGTTGTTCACGTCTGAGTGGTGTTCACGTCTGAGTGGTGTTCACGTCTGAGTGGCGTTGTTCACGTCTGAGTGCTGTTCACGTCTGAGTGATGTTCTCGTCTGAGTGTTGTTGTTCACGTCTGAGTGTTGTTGTTCACGTCTGAGTGGTGTTCACGTCTGAGTGTTGTTGTTCACGTCTGAGTGGTGTTCACGTCTGAGTGTTGTTGTTCACGTCTGAGTGTTGTTGTTCACGTCTGAGTGTTGTTGTTCACGTCTGAGTGTTGTTGTTCACGTCTGAGTGTTGTTCACGTCTGAGTGTTGTTGTTCACGTCTGAGTGTTGTTGTTCACGTCTGAGTGTTGTTGTTCTCGTCTGAGTGTTGTTGTTCACGTCTGAGTGTTGTTGTTCACGTCTGAGTGTTGTTGTTCACGTCTGAGTGTTGTTGTTCACGTCTGAGTGTTGTTCACGTCTGAGTGTTGTTGTTCACGTCTGAGTGTTGTTGTTCACGTCTGAGTGTTGTTGTTCACGTCTGAGTGTTGTTGTTCTCGTCTGAGTGTTGTTGTTCACGTCTGAGTGTTGTTGTTCACGTCTGAGTGGTGTTGTTCTCGTCTGAGTGTTGTTGTTCACGTCTGAGTGTTGTTCACGTCTGAGTGTTGTTCACGTCTGAGTGTTGTTGTTCACGTCTGAGTGTTGTTGTTCACGTCTGAGTGTTGTTGTTCACGTCTGAGTGTTGTTGTTCACGTCTAAGTGGTGTTCACGTCTGAGTGTTGTTGTTCACGTCTGAGTGTTGTTGTTCACGTCTGAGTGTTGTTGTTCACGTCTGAGTGGTGTTGTTCACGTCTGAGTGTTGTTGTTCACGTCTGAGTGTTGTTCACGTCTGAGTGTTGTTGTTCACGTCTGAGTGTTGTTGTTCACGTCTGAGTGTTGTTCACGTCTGAGTGTTGTTGTTCACGTCTGAGTGTTGTTGTTCACGTCTGAGTGTTGTTCACGTCTGAGTGTTGTTGTTCACGTCTGAGTGGTGTTCACGTCTGAGTGTTGTTGTTCACGTCTGAGTGTTGTTGTTCACGTCTGGGTGTTGTTGTTCACGTCTGAGTGGTGTTCACGTCTGAGTGGTGTTCACGTCTGAGTGTTGTTCACGTCTGAGTGTTGTTCACGTCTGAGTGTTGTTGTTCACGTCTGAGTGTTGTTGTTCACGTCTGAGTGTTGTTGTTCACGTCTGAGTGGTGTTGTTCACGTCTGAGTGTTGTTCACGTCTGAGTGTTGTTCACGTCTGAGTGTTGTTCACGTCTGAGTGTTGTTGTTCACGTCTGAGTGTTGTTGTTCATGTCTGAGTGTTGTTGTTCACGTCTGAGTGTTGTTCACGTCTGAGTGTTGTTGTTCACGTCTGAGTGTTGTTGTTCATGTCTGAGTGTTGTTGTTCATGTCTGAGTGTTGTTGTTCACGTCTGAGTGTTGTTCACGTCTGAGTGTTGTTGTTCATGTCTGAGTGTTGTTGTTCACGTCTGAGTGTTGTTCACGTCTGAGTGTTGTTGTTCACGTCTGAGTGTTGTTCACGTCTGAGTGTTGTTGTTCACGTCTGAGTGTTGTTGTTCACGTCTGGTTGTTGTTGTTCACGTCTGAGTGGTGTTCACGTCTGAGTGTTGTTGTTCACGTCTGAGTGGTGTTGTTCACGTCTGAGTGTTGTTCACGTCTGAGTGTTGTTCACGTCTGAGTGGTGTTCACGTAAAACAATCTGGATTTCCTCATCTCTGTTATATTAACATATTTTTTTTTGTCTGCGTATTAAAGTTAATTTGTAAACATTGTGTTAATACATGTGAGGACAGCTGGTGTCAACACCTGACGAAACATCTGTTGTTGGTGTGAGAAGAGTAGTGTAGGAAGCCTTGCGTTACCTGTGGTAGGTGACTGCCATACTACTGGTAGATGGCAAACACACTACTTGAAGCAGTGTGACTGTTACACTGTGTATATGTATGCTGGAGGCAGTGTATGTGACTGCTACACTGTGTAGGTGTATGCTGGAGGCAGTGTATGTGACTGTTACACTGTGTAGGTGTATGCTGGAGGCAGTGTATGTGACTGCTACACTGTAGGTGTATGCTGGAGGCAGTGTATGTGACTGTTACACTGTGTAGGTGTATGCTGGAGGCAGTGTATGTGACTGCTACACTGTGTAGGTGTATGCTGGAGGCAGTGTATGTGACTGTTACACTGTGTAGGTGTATGCTGGAGGCAGTGTATGTGACTGCTACACTGTGTATATGTATGCTGGAGGCAGTGTATGTGACTGCTACACTGTGTATATGTATGCTGGAGGCAGTGTATGTGACTGTTACTGTGTACTTGTATGCCGGAGGCAGTGTATGTAACTTGTTACACTGTTTGTGTAGGTGTATGCTGGAGGCAGTGTATGTGACTGCTACACTGTGTAGGTGTATGCTGGAGGCAGTGTATGTGACTGTTACACTGTGTAGGTGTATGCTGGAGGCAGTGTATGTGACTGCTACACTGTGTAGGTGTATGCTGGAGGCAGTGCATGTGACTGCTACACTGTGTAGGTGTATGCTGGAGGCAGTGTATGTGACTTGTTACTGTGTACTTGTATGCCGGAGGCAGTGTATGTAACTTGTTACACTGTTTGTGTAGGTGTATGCTGGAGGCAGTGTATATGACTGTTACTGTGTACTTGTATGCCGGAGGCAGTGTATGTAACTTGTTACACTGTTTGTGTAGGTGTATGCTGGAGGCAGTGTATATACTCACTAGTTTCATCCTGTCACCACTGTTGGCGCTGATCTACGGTCTCATCTTTGGTCTTCTGACATTCTTTGTAAGTATTCTCTACGTTAATTTATAATATTTTTGCTGCATCTTTTCAAGACTAATGTGCCAGCTGGGCTTGTTCACCAAGGTTCAGTGTGCCAGCTGGGCTTGTTCACCAAGGTTCAGTGTGCCAGCTGGGCATGTTCACCAAGGTTCAGTGTGCCAGCTGGGCTTGTTCACCAAGGTTCAGTGTGCCAGCTGGGCATGTTCACCAAGGTTCAGTGTGCCAGCTGGGCATGTTCACCAAGGTTCAGTGTGCCAGCTGGGCATGTTCACCAAGGTTCAGTGTGCCAGCTGGGCTTGTTCACCAAGGTTCAGTGTGCCAGCTGGGCATGTTCACCAAGGTTCAGTGTGCCAGCAGGGCATGTTCACCAAGGTTCAGTGTGCCAGCTGGGCATGTTCACCAAGGTTCAGTGTGCCAGCTGGGCATGTTCACCAAGGTTCAGTGTGCCAGCTGGGCATGTTCACCAAGGTTCAGTGTGCCAGCTGGGCATGTTCACCAAGGTTCAGTGTGCCAGCTGGGCATGTTCACCAAGGTTCAGTGTGCCAGCTGGGCATGTTCACCAAGGTTCAGTGTGCCAGCTGGGCATGTTCACCAAGGTTCAGTGTGCCAGCTGGGCTTGTTCACCAAGGTTTAGTGTGCCAGCTGGGCATGTTCACCAAGGTTCAGTGTGCCAGCTGGGCATGTTCACCAAGGTTCAGTGTGCCAGCTGGGCATGTTCACCAAGGTTCAGTGTGCCAGCTGGGCATGTTCACCAAGGTTCAGTGTGCCAGCTGGGCATGTTTACCAAGGTTCAGTGTGCCAGCTGGGCATGTTCACCAAGGTTCAGTTTGCCAGCTGGGCATGTTCACCAAGGTTCAGTGTGCCAGCTGGGCATGTTCACCAAGGTTCAGTGTGCCAGCTGGGCATGTTCACCAAGGTTCAGTGTGCCAGCTGGGCATGTTCACCAAGGTTCAGTGTGCCAGCTGGGCATGTTCACCAAGGTTCAGTGTGCCAGCTGGGCTTGTTCACCAAGGTTCAGTGTGCCAGCTGGGCATGTTCACCAAGGTTCAGTGTGCCAGCTGGGCTTGTTCACCAAGGTTCAGTGTGCCAGCTGGGCTTGTTCACCAAGGTTCAGTGTGCCAGCTGGGCATGTTCACCAAGGTTCAGTGTGCCAGCTGGGCTTGTTCACCAAGGTTCAGTGTGCCAGCTGGGCATGTTCACAAAGGTTCAGTGTGCCAGCTGGGCATGTTCACCAAGGTTCAGTGTGCCAGCTGGGCATGTTCACCAAGGTTCAGTGTGCCAGCTGGGCTTGTTCACCAAGGTTCAGTGTGCCAGCTGGGCATGTTCACCAAGGTTCAGTGTGCCAGCTGGGCATGTTCACCAAGGTTCAGTGTGCCAGCTGGGCATGTTCACCAAGGTTCAGTGTGCCAGCTGGGCATGTTCACCAAGGTTCAGTGTGCCAGCTGGGCATGTTCACCAAGGTTCAGTGTGCCAGCTGGGCATGTTCACCAAGGTTCAGTGTGCCAGCTGGGCATGTTCACCAAGGTTCAGTGTGCCAGCTGGGCTTGTTCACCAAGGTTCAGTGTGCCAGCTGGGCATGTTCACCAAGGTTCAGTGTGGCAGCTGGGCTTGTTCACCAAGGTTCAGTGTGCCAGCTGGGCATGTTCACCAAGGTTCAGTGTGCCAGCTGGGCATGTTCACCAAGGTTCAGTGTGCCAGCTGGGCATGTTCACCAAGGTTCAGTGTGCCAGCTGGGCTTGTTCACCAAGGTTCAGTGTGCCAGCTGGTCTTGTTCACCAAGGTTCAGTGTGCCAGCTGGGCTTGTTCACCAAGGTTCAGTGTGCCAGCTGGGCATGTTCACCAAGGTTCAGTGTGCCAGCTGGGCATGTTCACCAAGGTTCAGTGTGCCAGCTGGGCATGTTCACCAAGGTTCAGTGTGCCAGCTGGGCATGTTCACCAAGGTTCAGTGTGCCAGCTGGGCATGTTCACCAAGGTTCAGTGTGCCAGCAGGGCATGTTCACCAAGGTTCAGTGTGCCAGCTGGGCATGTTCACCAAGGTTCAGTGTGCCAGCTGGGCATGTTCACCAAGGTTCAGTGTGCCAGCTGGGCTTGTTCACCAAGGTTCAGTGTGCCAGCTGGGCATGTTCACCAAGGTTCAGTGTGCCAGCTGGTCTTGTTCACCAAGGTTCAGTGTGCCAGCTGGGCATGTTCACCAAGGTTCAGTGTGCCAGCTGGGCATGTTCACCAAGGTTCAGTGTGCCAGCTGGGCATGTTCACCAAGGTTCAGTGTGCCAGCTGGGCTTGTTCACCAAGGTTCAGTGTGCCAGCTGGTCTTGTTCACCAAGGTTCAGTGTGCCAGCTGGGCATGTTCACCAAGGTTCAGTGTGCCAGCTGGGCATGTTCACCAAGGTTCAGTGTGCCAGCTGGGCATGTTCACCAAGGTGTAACATCAGTATAACTGCTTCACTCAGTTATACCGAGGTGAGCAGTGTAGTTATACTGAAGTAATCAGTGTCTAATATTATAATATCAACATATTCAGTTACCTTATAAATAACCATCAAAATGTCGACATATTGAGTTCTCTGATACAGTGTATGTCCACTTATGTCTTTCCCATTTGTTTGATAAATATGTGTAGTATACTGTGTAGTATACTGTGTAGTATACTGTGTAGTATACTGTGTAGTATACTGTGTAGTATACTGTGTAGTATATGTTCACTAACCTGCCTTGTGTGTGTGTGTGTGTGTGTGTGTGTGTGTGTGTGTGTGTGTGGGTGTGTGTGTGTGTGTGTGTGTGTGTGTGTGTGTGTGTGTGTGTGTGTGTGGGTGTGTGTGTGGGTGTGTGTGTGTGTGTTTTATAGGGTGTGTGGGTGTTCGGGCCAGTGTACCGTGTGTTGAAGACAGTGTTGGGGATGGTGTACCGAGTGTTGGAGGTGGTGTGTTTCGCCACTCTGGCCCCACTCACAGCTACACTGGGTCTCTGTCTCGCCAACATCTTCGTCAAGTACCAGAACATCGTGGACAACCCTCAGCAGCTGTACCAACAAGGATATAAAGCGGTATAACTGATTGAAGCTGCTACCAACACTGAATGAAGCTGCTACCAACACTGAAGCTGCTACCAACACTGAATGAAGCTGCTACCAACACTGAAGCTGCTACCAACACTGAATGAAGCTGCTACCAACACTGAAGCTGCTACCAACACTGAATGAAGCTGCTACCAACACTGATTGAAGCTGCTACCAACACTGAATGAAGCTGCTACCAACACTGAATGAAGCTGCTACCAACACTGAATGAAGCTGCTACCAACACTGAATGAAGCTGCTACCAACACTGATTGAAGCTGCTACCAACACTGAATGAAGCTGCTACCAACACTGAATGAAGCTGCTACCAACACTGATTGAAGCTGCTACCAACACTGATTGAAGCTGCTACCAACACTGATTGAAGCTGCTACCAACACTGAATGAAGCTGCTACCAACACTGAATGAAGCTGCTACCAACATTGATTGAAGCTGCTACCAACACTGATTGAAGCTGCTACCAACATTGATTGAAGCTGCTACCAACATTGATTGAAGCTGCTACCAACACTGATTGAAGCTGCTACCAACACTGAAGCTGCTACCAACATTGATTGAAGCTGCTACCAACATTGATTGAAGCTGCTACCAACACTGATTGAAGCTGCTACCAACATTGATTGAAGCTGCTACCAACACTGAATGAAGCTGCTACCAACACTACGCACAACTGGCTACCAATACTACACACAACTGGCTACCAACACTACACACAACTGGCTACCAATACTACACACAACTGGCTACCAATACTACACACAACTGGCTACCAACACTACACACAACTGGCTACCAATACTACACACAACTGGCTACCAATACTACACACAACTGGCTACCAACACTACACACAACTGGCTACCAATACTACACACAACTGGCTACCAATACTACACACAACTGGCTACCAATACTACACACAACTGGCTACCAACACTAAACACAACTGGCTACCAACACTACACACAACTGGCTACCAACACTAAACACAATTGGCTACCAACACTACACACAACTGGCTACCAACACTACACACAACTGGCTACCAACACTACACACAACTGGCTACCAACACTACCCACAACTGGCTACACTACACACAACTGGCTACCAACACTACACACAACTGGCTACCAATACTACACACAACTGGCTACCAATACTACACACAACTGGCTACCAACACTACACACAACTGGCTACCAATACTACACACAACTGGCTACCAATACTACACACAACTGGCTACCAACACTACACACAACTGGCTACCAATACTACACACAACTGGCTACCAATACTACACACAACTGGCTACCAATACTACACACAACTGGCTACCAATACTACACACAACTGGCTACCAACACTACACACAACTGGCTACCAACACTAAACACAACTGGCTACCAATACTACACACAGCTGGCTACCAACACTACACACAACTGGCTACCAACACTACACACAACTGGCTACCAATACTACACACAACTGGCTACCAATACTACACACAACTGGCTACCAACACTACACACAACTGGCTACCAATACTAAACACAACTGGCTACCAATACTACACACAACTGGCTACCAACACTACACACAACAGGCTACCAACACTACACACATCTGGCTACCAATACTACACACATCTGGCTACCAATACTACACACAGCTGGCTACCAATACTACACACAACTGGCTACCAATACTACACACAACTGGCTACCAACACTACACACAACTGGCTACCAACACTACACACAACTGGCTACCAATACTACACACAACTGGCTACCAATACTACACACAACTGGCTACCAATACTACACACAACTGGCTACCAATACTACACACAACTGGCTACCAATACTACACACAACTGGCTACCAATACTACACACAACTGGCTACCAATACTACACACAACTGGCTACCAATACTACGCACAACTGGCTACCAATACTACACACAACTGGCTACCAATACTACACACAACTGGCTACCAATACTACACACAACTGGCTACCAATACTACGCACAACTGGCTACCAATACTACACACAACTGGCTACCAATACTACACACAACTGGCTACCAATACTACACACAACTGGCTACCAATACTACACACAACTGGCTACCAATACTACACACAACTGGCTACCAATACTACACACAACTGGCTACCAATACTACACACAACTGGCTACCAATACTACACACAACTGGCTACCAATACTACACACAACTGGCTACCAATACTACACACAACTGGCTACCAATACTACACACAACTGGCTACCAATACTACACACAACTGGCTACCAATACTACACACAACTGGCTACCAATACTACACACAACTGGCTACCAATACTACACACAACTGGCTACCAACACTACACACAACTGGCTACCAATACTACACACAACTGGCTACCAATACTACGCACAACTGGCTACCAATACTACACACAACTGGCTACCAATACTACACACAACTGGCTACCAATACTACACACAACTGGCTACCAATACTACACACAACTGGCTACCAATACTACACACAACTGGCTACCAATACTACACACAACTGGCTACCAATACTACACACAACTGGCTACCAATACTACACACAACTGGCTACCAATACTACACACAACTGGCTACCAATACTACACACAACTGGCTACCAATACTACACACAACTGGCTACCAATACTACACACAACTGGCTACCAATACTACACACAACTGGCTACCAATACTACACACAACTGGCTACCAATACTACACACAACTGGCTACCAATACTACACACAACTGGCTACCAATACTACACACAACTGGCTACCAATACTACACACAACTGGCTACCAATACTACACACAACTGGCTACCAATACTACACACAACTGGCTACCAATACTACACACAACTGGCTACCAATACTACACACAACTGGCTACCAATACTACACACAACTGGCTACCAATACTACACACAACTGGCTACCAATACTACACACAACTGGCTACCAATACTACACACAACTGGCTACCAATACTACACACAACTGGCTACCAATACTACACACAACTGGCTACCAATACTACACACAACTGGCTACCAATACTACACACAACTGGCTACCAATACTACACACAACTGGCTACCAATACTACACACAACTGGCTACCAATACTACACACAACTGGCTACCAATACTACACACAACTGGCTACCAATACTACACACAACTGGCTACCAATACCACACACAACTGGCTACCAACACTACACTCAACTGGCTACCAATACTACACACAACTGGCTACCAATACTACACACAGCTGGCTACCAATACTACACACACCTGGCTACCAATACTACACACAACTGGCTACCAATACTACACACAACTGGCTACCAATACTACACACAACTGGCTACCAATACTACACACAACTGGCTACCAATACTACACACAACTGGCTACCAATACTACACACAACTGGCTACCAATACTACACACAACTGGCTACCAATACTACACACAACTGGCTACCAATACTACACACAACTGGCTACCAATACTACACACAACTGGCTACCAATACTACACACAACTGGCTACCAATACTACACACAACTGGCTACCAATACTACACACAACTGGCTACCAATACTACACACAACTGGCTACCAATACTACACACAACTGGCTACCAATACTACACACAACTGGCTACCAATACTACACACAACTGGCTACCAATACTACACACAACTGGCTACCAATACTACACACAACTGGCTACCAACACTACACACAACTGGCTACCAATACTACACACAACTGGCTACCAACACTTTATTATGTTTCAGTCTTTAACTAAAATATAGTTATCTAGTAAACTGGTCATGTTAACATTTCTAACACAACATTTCAAACTGATCTCAAACTTTGTTAACCTTCAAAGAACTAACAAGAAGTTAACAAGAGCCTGACTGTGTTTTATTAAATTATATTGTGAAGACTGTAGTCTGAAGTGTTAAATCTAACTGAAGTCAACTTGCATTTGTGGTCACAGTGGTGCCTGTGCTAACCTTTCTATGGTGTAGAAATATACCTAGTTGGATGAATCTTATTGTGGCTAGCTGGTCCAGTGGCTAACGCGACGGGCTGGAGTTTTGAGACTCTCTGACCGCGGGTTCAATCCCGGCCGGGGTATGGTTTGTTTGCAATCGTGTCATTACGATTTCGTGAGTCAGTTAAGAGTCATCTTGAGAGTGCTAGATCCCAGCTCTTGATGTAAAGAGTTGCAGCTTCCTTTCTTAGGATCGAACCTGGCTCTCTCATTATAGGTGTATGATCCCCTACGGACTTAGAGCTCCTTGATGCTGGCGAGAGGCTCTTGATCCAAGACACTACACCTGCGCTCTGATTCCTTGCCTCGAGTCTGAATGCCTTCCTTTCTTCCCAGGCGATGTATGACCCCCTACGGATTTAGTTTAAGTACTATTTTAGGTGGTTGACAGGTGACCTGGAGCCTTAAAGACCCATGTGGACTAGAGGGGCTCTGGTAGCGTCTTCACCTCACACTGGGGGTTCGGGATCGATACCCAGCACCAGTGAAGAGCTGGGCATGTTTCCTTACACCTGCTGCCCTGGGTGGCATCCTAGGGGGCATCCTGAGGGGCATCCTGGGGAGCATCATGGGTGGCATCCTGGGTGACATCCTGGGTGACATCCTGGGTGACATCCTGGGGGCATCCTAGGGGCATTATGGGGGCATCCTGGGGGAGAAGGTTAAGAGGCACACAAGCTCCTCAATCTTCTAATAACATGTTAATTTTTCCACTATAATCTACCTTGTCTATAATTACTAAAACACTTGCTTTGTCTGTTTCGGAAGGTGAAGTCCAGGATCTTTCCTTAATTTATGGTATAACTTAACAATTCTTTGATGACAATTGTGTTGTAGAGGTGTGAGCTTTGCCAACACCTCTGCAACACAATTGTTAAATTATACCATGTGATAGTAATTATGGACAAGGTATGTTCTTAGAAGACGAGGTTACTTACGTGCCTCTTAAACGACCACGCTTGAAGACAGTCCCCGATGACGCACTTTGTGTTACTCTAGGTGGCTAACACCCCACCATCACTTGTGTTACTCTGGGTGGCTAACACCCCACCATCACTTGTGTTACTCTGGGTGGCTAACACCCCACCATCACTTGTGTTACTCTGGGTGGCTAACACCCCACCATCACTTGTGTTACTCTGGGTGACTAACACCCCACCATCACTGGGTGTCTAACACCCCACCATCACTTGTGTTACTCTGGGTGGCTAACACCCCACCATCACTTGTGTTACTCTGGGTGACTAACACCCCACCATCACTTGTGTTACTCTGGGTGGCTAACACCCCACCATCACTTGTGTTACTCTGGGTGGCTAACACCCCACCATCACTTGTGTTACTCTGGGTGACTAATACCCCACCATCACTTGCGTTACTCTGGGTGACTAACACCCCACCATCACTTGCGTTACCCTGGGTGGCTAACACCCCACCATCACTTGCGTTACTCTGGGTGGCTAACACCCCACCATCACTTGTTACTCTGGGTGGCTAACACCCCACCATCACTTGTGTTACTCTGGGTGGCTAACACGCCACCATCACTTGTGTTACTCTGGGTGGCTAACACCCCACCATCACTTGTGTTACTCTGGGTGACTAATACCCCACCATCACTTGCGTTACTCTGGGTGACTAACACCCCACCATCACTTGCGTTACCCTGGGTGGCTAACACCCCACCATCACTTGCGTTACTCTGGGTGGCTAACACCCCACCATCACTTGTGTTACTCTGGGTGGCTAACACCCCACCATCACTTGTGTTACTCTGGGTGGCTAACACCCCACCATCACTTGTGTTACTCTGGGTGGCTAACACCCCACCATCACTTGTGTTACTCTAGGTGGCTAACACCCCACCATCACTTGTGTTACTCTAGGTGGCTAACACCCCACCATCACTTGTGTTACTCTAGATGGCTAACACCCCACCATCACTTGTGTTACTCTAGATGGCTAACACCCCACCATCACTTGTGTTACTCTAGGTGGCTAACACCCCACCATCACTTGTGTTACTCTAGATGGCTAACACCCCACCTTCACTTGTGTTACTCTAGATGGCTAACACCCCACCATCACTTGTGTTACTCTAGGTGGCTAACACCCCATCACTTGTGTTACTCTAGATGGCTAACACCCCACCATCACTTGTGTTACTCTAGATGGCTAACACCCCACCATCACTTGTGTTACTCTAGATGGCTAACACCCCACCATCACTTGTGTTACTCTAGATGGCTAACACCCCACCATCACTTGTGTTACTCTAGATGGCTAACACCCCACCTTCACTTGTGTTACTCTGGGTGACTAACACCCCACCATCACTTGTGTTACTCTGGGTGACTAACACCCCACCATCACTTGTGTTACTCTGGGTGACTAACACCCCACCATCACTTGTGTTACTCTGGGTGACTAACACCCCACCATCACTTGTGTTACTCTAGGTGGCTAACACCCCACCATCACTTGTGTTACTCTAGATGGCTAACACCCCACCTTCACTTGTGTTACTCTGGGTGACTAACACCCCACCATCACTTGTGTTACTCTAGATGGCTAACACCCCACCTTCACTTGTGTTACTCTGGGTGACTAACACCCCACCATCACTTGTGTTACTCTGGGTGACTAACACCCCACCATCACTTGTGTTACTCTGGGTGACTAACACCCCACCATCACTTGTGTTACTCTAGATGACTAACACCCCACCATCGCCCGGTGGCCTGGTGGCTAAAGCTCCCGCTTCACACACGGAGGGCCCGGGTTTGATTCCCGGCGGGTGGAAACATTTCGACACGTTTCCTTACACCTGTTGTCCTGTTCACCTAGCAGCAAATAGGTACCTGGGTGTTAGTCGACTGGTGTGGGTCGCATCATGGGGGACAAGATTAAGGACCCCAATGGAAATAAGTTAGACAGTCCTCGATGACGCACTGACTTTCTTGGGTTATCCTGGGTGGCTAACCCTCCGGGGTTAAAAATCCGAACGAAATCTTATCTTATCTTATCTTAATCCCACCTTCACTTGTGTTCCAGAACATGTGGGTGTTTGGTCCACTTTTCCGGACACTGAAGACGGTGTTGGCCATGTTGTACTTCCTGTCCATACCAGTCTTACTGTCTGGAGTGTTATTTACACCCCACCCACCCCACTAACACTGCTTATACCCCACCCACCCCACTAACACTGCTTATACCCCACCCACCCCACTAACACTACTTATACCCCACCCACCCCACTAACACTACTTATACCCCACCCACCCCACTAACACTACTTATACCCCACCCACCCCACTAACACTGCTTATACCCCACCCACCCCACTAACACTGTTTATACCCCACCCACCCCACTAACACTGCTTATACCCCACCCACCCCACTAACACTGTTTATACCCCACCCACCCCACTAACACTGCTTATACACCACCCGCCCCACTAACACTGCTTATACCCCACCCACCCCCCTAACACTTCTTATACCCCACCCACCCCACTAACACTGCTTATACACCACCCGCCCCACTAACACTGCTTATACCCCACCCCCCCCACTAACACTGCTTATACCCCACCTACCCCACTAACACTGTTTATACCCCACCCACCCCACTAACACTGCTTATACCCCACCCACCCCACTAACACTCCTTATACCCCACCCACCCCACTAACACTGTTTATACCCCACCCACCCCACTAACACTGCTTATACCCCAACCACCCCACCCACCCCACCCACTCCACTAACACTTCTTATACCCCACCCACCCCACTAACACTACTTATACCCCACCCACCCCACTAACACTACTTATACCCCACCCACCCCACTAACACTACTTATACCCCACCCACCCCACTAACACTACTTATACCCCACCCACCCCACTAACACTACTTATACCCCACCCACCCCACAAACACTGCTTATACCCCACCCACCCCAATAACACTCCTTATACCCCACCCACCCCACTAACACTACTTTTACCCCACTCACCCCACTAACACTACTTATACCCCACCCACCCCACTAACAACTTATATCCCACCCACCCCACTAACTACTTATACCCCACCCACCCCACTAACACTACTTATACCCCACCCCCCCCACTAACACAACTTATACCCCACTCACCCCACTAACACTACTTATACCCCACTCACCCCACTAACACTACTTATACCCCACTCACCCCACTAACACTACTTATACCCCACCCACCCCACTAACACTACTTATACCCCACCCACCCCACTAACGCTGCTTATACCCTACCCACCCCACTAACACTACTTATACCCCACCCACCCCACTAACACTACTTATACCCCACCCACCCCACTAACGCTGCTTATACCCTACCCACCCCACTAACACTTCTTATACCCTACCCACCCCACTAACACTACTTATACCCCACCCACCCCACTAACGCTGCTTATACCCTACCCACCCCACTAACACTACTTATACCCCCCCCACCCCACTAACACTACTTATACCCCACCCACCCCACTAACACTACTTATACCCCACCCACCCCACTAACGCTGCTTATACCCCACCCACCCCACTAACACTACTTATACCCCACCCACCCCACTAACGCTGCTTATACCCTACCCACCCCACTAACACTACTTATACCCCACCCACCCCACTAACACTACTTATACCCCACCCACCCCACTAACCCTGCTTATACCCCACTCACCCCACTAACACTACTTATACCCCACCCACCCCACTAACGCTGCTTATACCCTACCCACCCCACTAACACTACTTATACCCCACCCACCCCACTAACACTACTTATACCCCACCCCCCCCACTAACACTACTTATACCCCACCCACCCCACTAACGCTGCTTATACCCTACCCACCCCACTAACACTACTTATACCCCACCCACCCCACTAACACTACTTATACCCCACCCACCCCACTAACGCTGCTTATACCCTACTCACCCCACTAACACTACTTATACCCCACCCACCCCACTAACACTACTTATACCCCACCCACCCCACTAACACTGCTTATACCCCACCCACCCCAATAACACTACTTATACCCCACCCACCCCACTAACACTACTTATACCCCACTCACCCCACAAACACTACTTATACCCCACTCACCCCACTAACACTACTTATACCCCACCCACCCCACTAACACTACTTATACCCCACCCACCCCACTAACGCTGCTTATACCCTACCCACCCCACTAACACTACTTATACCCCACCCACCCCACTAACACTACTTATACCCCACCCACCCCACCCACCCCACTAACACTACTTATACCCCACTCACCCCACTAACACTACTTATACCCCACTCACCCCACTAACACTACTTATACCCCACCCACCCCACTAACACTACTTATACCCCACCCACCCCACTAACACTACTTATACCCCACCCACCCCACTAACACTACTTATACCCCCACTCACCCCACTAACACTTCTTATCCCCCACCCATCCCACTAACACTACTTATACCCCACCCACCCCACTAACACTACTTATACCCCACCCACCCCACTAGCACTACTTATACCCCACTCACCCCACTAACACTACTTATACCCCACCCACCCCACTAACACTACTTATACCCCCACTCACCCCACTAACACTGCTCACAACCCACCCACCCCACTAACACTGCTCACAACCCACCTACCCCACTAACACTGCTCACAACCCACCTACCCCACTAACACTGCTCACAACCCACCCACCCCACTAACACTGCTCACAACCCACCCACCCCACTAACACTGCTCACAACCCACCCACCCCACTAACACTGCTCACAACCCACCCACCCCACCTCACTAACACACCGGCTCCGGATGAGGGACTGGTTACCACAAATTCCGTCAACCATTCTTGTGTGTATAGGACTGAGGAAGTCGAGTATCCACAATAAAGATTCCTAAATATTGAAAAAGTTTCTGATTTATCAACTTATTTGTTCCGTGAACTATTTATCTACAACATTTCTGCTAATTTTTGATTGTACGCAGAATTTAACCTTGGCACCTGATGCCCCTGTTCACCTAGCAGTAAGTAGGTGCCTGAGTGTTAGTGGGCTGGTGTGGGTGGCATCCTGGGGACAAAATTAACCTAAGTTGTGGGAAATGCTCTACATAACCAGGGACTTTCTATATAGTATGTCACAGATGTCAGCTATGGTCTGTATAAGTTGTATCACGTACTGGTAGAAATAAACATTATTATTATTATTATTATTATTTTGTTATTATTGATAAATTAGACACATGTGCAACACTTGGGTATCTTTAATGAGGAATCGTTTCGCCACACAGAGGCTTCATCAGTCCATACAAAGGAGAATGGTGAAGAACAGGAGGAGTTTGAGGCAATCAGTCCCTCAGCCTTGAGTCGATGTGGTCAGTCTATCAATCTTGACAAGAATACAGCATATTTGCGGAGAAGTAGCTTATATACTGTAGGCAGGAGAGGTGCAGCAGTCGTAGGTGGTGTCACATTTGTCCAGTGTGGAAGTAGGTCGTGCCCAAGGGTTAGGCAAGTGAAGAATTGATGAATGGTTTGATACAAAGAATTCTCCAACTTGTCCAACCGACAAGTTTTGAACGAAGACATCTACTGTCGACACTATCATGGATGGTACCACTATGACCCCGCCTCCGCCTGCTTCACCTCACCTCACTACTTCGTACCACTAGTGGATGGTACCACTATGACCCCGCCTCCGCCTGCTTCACCTCACCTCACTACTTCGACTAGTGGATGGTACCACTATGACCCCGCCTCCGCCTGCTTCACCTCACCTCACTACTTCGACTAGTGGATGGTACCACTATGACCCCGCCTCCGCCTGCTTCACCTCACCTCACTACTTCGACTATTGGATGGTACCACTATGACCCCGCCTCCGCCTGCTTCACCTCACCTCACTACTTCGACTAGTGGATGGTACCACTATGACCCCGCCTCCGCCTGCTTCACCTCACCTCACTACTTCGACTAGTGGATGGTACCACTATGACCCCGCCTCCGCCTGCTTCACCTCACCTCACTACTTCGACTAGTGGATGGTACCACTATGACCCCGCCTCCGCCTGCTTCACCTCACCTCACTACTTCGACTAGTGGATGGTACCACTATGACCCCGCCTCCGCCTGCTTCACCTCACCTCACTACTTCGACTATTGGATGGTACCACTATGACCCCGCCTCCGCCTGCTTCACCTCACCTCACTACTTCGACTATTGGATGGTACCACTATGACCCCGCCTCCGCCTGCTTCACCTCACCTCACTACTTCGACTAGTGGATGGTACCACTATGACCCCGCCTCCGCCTGCTTCACCTCACCTCACTACTTCGACTAGTGGATGGTACCACTATGACCCCGCCTCCGCCTGCTTCACCTCACCTCACTACTTCGACTAGTGGATGGTACCACTATGACCCCGCCTCCGCCTGCTTCACCTCACCTCACTACTTCGACTAGTGGATGGTACCACTATGACCCCGCCTCCGCCTGCTTCACCTCACCTCACTACTTCGACTAGTGGATGGTACCACTATGACCCCGCCTCCGCCTGCTTCACCTCACCTCACTACTTCGACTAGTGGATGGTACCACTATGACCCCGCCTCCGCCTGCTTCACCTCACCTCACTACGACTAGTGGATGGTACCACTATGACCCCGCCTCCGCCTGCTTCACCTCACCTCACTACAGTATATAAGCCACGTCTACGGCCCTATGCTGTACATTCTACAAGATTGATGGACTGAACACATCGACTCCAGGCTGAGGGACTGATTACCTCAAACTCCTCCTCTCCTTACACCATTCTGCTTTGTATTGGACTGATGAAGCCACTGTGTGGCGAAACGTTTCCTCAATAAAGATACCCAAGTGTTGCACATGTGTCTAGTTTATCAACTTGTTGGTTCTCAGAACCATTCATGTATATTATTATTATTATTATTATTATTATTATTATTATTATACAAACACCACTGATAACATTTAGTTAAACTCGCATTGTTTCATTTGTTAATGTTCGTAATTTAGCTTCCAGTTCGAACCCCCAAATTAAAAATATATTAATTTTCTAGAATACTCTGTTATTATTATCTATCAAGAAAAGTTAATTTGAGTAGAAAAGGTGTAAATAACACTTTAGTAATATATATTTTTATATCTGCTTTATATAACTTATGCAGATATTCAGTATGTTTATTGTTGCAGTAATAAGTTATTGTTACAGTAATAAGTTATTGTTACAGTAATAAGTTATTGTTACAGTAAAAAGTTATTCCCACCAGATACTTTACTAGTAAAGTAACTTGGCCTTATTAATGTTAGGAAACTATAATAACCTCGAGCATTGATCTAGTATTTCCTAATAAAGTTCCTCCGAGAGGTTGATGATGGGCTCTTTATCCAGGGGACTGGAGCTAACCTTGTGAAATAAGACATGCACAGTGTTATGGTATTTTAATAAGGAAACCTTCCGCCTTATTAAAATATCCCAATACTGTGATTGTCTTATTTTGCACAGATTGGTATTGCTAGCACCAAATTTGCACACGAACATCGCTCCTTACGAAAGTAAGACGAGGCAGGCGGTGTAACATCTCCCAGTGGAAAGCAGGGGCGCCACAGATATGCTAAGAGACAACACAGTAAGTGTCAGGGGTACAAGACTGCTCAACTGCCTCCCAGCATACATAAGGGGGACTACCAATAGACCCCTGGCTGTCTTCAAGGTGCTGGACGGGCAGCTAAAGTCAGTACCTGACCAGCCGGGCTGTGGTTCGTACGTCGGTCTGCGTGTGGCCAGCAGTAACAGCCTGGTTGATCAGGCTCTAATTCACCACGAGGCCTGGTCACAGTCCGGGCCGCGGGGGGCGTTGACCCACGAAATCCTCTCCAGGTATACTCCAGGTACCATCTCTTACTCAGTAAAGAAACTTAGATTTGATAAATTAGACCCATGTCCAACACTTGGTTATTTTAATTGAGGAAATGTTTCGCCACACAGCGGCTTCATCAGTCCAATACAAAGAAGAATGATGAAGATCGAGAGTTTGAGGTAAGCAGTCCCTCAGCCTGGAGTCGATGCAATCAGTCCATCAATCTTGATAAAATAAGATTAACGGACTGATTACATCGACTCCAAGTTGAGAGACTGATTATCTGAAACTCCTTCTGATCTTTACCATTCTTTGTATTGGACTGATGAAGCCACTGTGTGGTGAAACGTTCCCACAATAAAGATACCCAAGTGTTGTACATGTGTCTAATTTATCAACTTGACGGATCTCTGAACCATTTATCTACAAACTTAGATCTGAAAGGTGGTGAGTAGTGGTGGAGGGAGAGACTCCAGCTCCTCCTCCATCAGGTTAACTCTACTGACGGTGCCTAAGAAAACCAAATGGTCCCCCGAGGAATCCTCCTTCACTTCATTTCCAAAACCCAAACTTTGCGGGGGAACCCCTTTCCAAGGCATGCTGGAGCTAGTCTCAGTAGTGGCGATGGGTACTGCGGTGACGGAGTTTCTGCTGATAAAAGAAGCCTCGAGGGCCATTACGTCCTGCCTCTGGTTTGCGGGTTTTGCTTGTCGGCAGCGGTAGTAAGTGGAGGCCACAGTGACCAAGGAGAGAACCACGCCCAGGCTAGTTATGATGTAGATGTAATGTGGGAAACTTGACGGCTGAGGTGTCAGTTTCGTGGATGTTGGAGGCCAGGTGGCCACGTTTGGAGATGTTGGAGGCCGCGTGGCCAGGTTTGGAGATGGAGGCCACGTGGCCAGGTCTGGAGATGTTGGCGGCCAGGTGGCCAAGTCTGAAGATGTTGGAGGCCAGGTGGCCAGATCTGGGGATGTTTTAGACCAAGTGGCCAGGTCTGGGGATGTTGGAGGCCAAGTGGCCAGGTCGGGGGATGTTTTAGACCATTTGAGTAAGTTCGGGGAGGTGTCAGGCCTCGTGGTCAGGACAGCGGTTGACAGGGGTGTTGTGGTTGTAGCCAGAATATTATTTGTAGATGAGGTTAATGTAGTTGGGATTGTGGTAGTAAATAGAGCTGTGATAGTGGCTGTAGCTGGGGTTGTAGTGGCTACTGGCATAGTTGAGGTCATAGTTGAAGCTGATATTGTGGATGTTGAGGCAACAGATGTTGATGCGGTTGACTCTGATTGAATTGTTGTTGGAGGTGGCGATGATGGTAGCAGCGGCATTGTTGGTGGTGGCAGTGTTGTTGGTGATGGTGTAGGCGGCGGCAGTGTTGGTGTTGGCGGCGGCAGTGTTGGTGGTGTTGACGACGGCAGTGTTGGTGGTGTTGACGACGGCAGTGTTGGTGGTGTTGACGACGGCAGTGTTGGTGGTGTTGACGACGGCAGTGTTGGTGGTGTTGACGACGGCAGTGTTGGTGGTGTTGACGACGGCAGTGTTGGTGGTGTTGACGACGGCAGTGTTGGTGGAAATACTGTCGTTATGATCTTCTTAGTTGTCGATGCTTTATAGGTTGTTATTGATGTAGTTGTTTTCGCTGTTTTTCTGATGGTAGCTTCATGTGTTACATTTTCTGCTGCTACAGAAGCAACAACATGACCACTTGGGGCCGAAGGAAGGGACGGTGGGGAGGTGACCTTGACTCTTTTTTCCTTACGACGAGCACGTTTCTCTCTCTCAGACCTCACAGATACTACACCAGCTTCTGCCTGTCTATGTGCAGACTCACCGGGGATACCCGCCATCACTTCAGTGTCTTCCAACTCGGCTCTGAGGTCATCTTCAATCGACTTGCTGCCTGAAACACCCACAAGACAGAATTTTAAATGCTCAACATATAACTTTTGGTTTAATTTTTATTGATATCCGTGAGGTTCAATCATTTATGGTTTACAGTCCCTTCAGAGGGGATATATAGTCCCTTCAGAGGGGATATATAGTTCCTTCAGAGGGGATATATAGTTCCTTCAGAGGGGATATACAGTCCCTTCAGAGGGGATATACAGTCCCTTCAGAGGGGATATACAGTCCCTTCAGAGGGGATATACAGTCCCTTCAGAGGGGGTATACAGTCCCTTCAGAGGGGGTATACAGTCCCTTCAAAGGGGGTATACAGTCCCTTCAGAGGGGGTATACAGTCCCTTCAGAGGGGGTATACAGTCCCTTCAGAGGGGGTATACAGTCCCTTCAGAGGGGATATACAGTCCCTTCAGAGGGGATATACAGTCCCTTCAGAGGGGATATACAGTCCCTTCAGAGGGGATATACAGTCCCTTCAGAGGGGATATACAGTCCCTTCAGAGGGTATATACAGTCCCTTCAGAGGGGGTATACAGTCCCTTCAGAGGGGGTATACAGTCCCTTCAGAGGGGGTATACAGTCCCTTCAAAGGGGGTATACAGTCCCTTCAAAGGGGGTATACAGTCCCTTCAAAGGGGGTATACAGTCCCTTCAGAGGGGATATACAGTCCCTTCAAAGGGGGTATACAGTCCCTTCAAAGGGGGTATACAGTCACTTCAGAGGGGGTATACAGTCCCTTCAAAGGGGGTATACAGTCCCTTCAGAGGGGATATACAGTCCCTTCAAAGGGGGTATACAGTCCCTTCAAAGGGGGTATACAGTCACTTCAGAGGGGATATACAGTCACTTCAAAGGGGGTATACAGTCCCTTCAGAGGGGGTATACAGTCCCTTCAGAGGGGATATACAGTCCCTTCAAAGGGGGTATACAGTCACTTCAAAGGGGGTATACAGTCCCTTCAAAGGGGGTATACAGTCACTTCAGAGGGTATATTCAGTCCCTTCAGAGGGGGTATACAGTCCCTTCAGAGGGGGTATACAGTCCCTTCAGAGGGGGTATACAGTCCCTTCAGAGGGGGTATACAGTCCCTTCAAAGGGGGTATACAGTCCCTTCAAAGGGGATATACAGTCCCTTCAAAGGGGGTATACAGTCACTTCAAAGGGGGTATACAGTCACTTCAAAGGGGGTATACAGTCCCTTCAAAGGGGGTATACAGTCACTTCAGAGGGTATATTCAGTCCCTTCAGAGGGGGTATACAGTCCCTTCAGAGGGGGTATACAGTCCCTTCAAAGGGGGTATACAGTCACTTCAAAGGGGGTATACAGTCACTTCAAAGGGGGTATACAGTCCCTTCAAAGGGGGTATACAGTCCCTTCAGAGGGGATATACAGTCCCTTCAGAGGGGGTATACAGTCCCTTCAAAGGGGGTATACAGTCCCTTCAAAGGGGGTGTTCTGAAACTGGTGAAGGGTTCTTAACCTAATGAATCACATCTAATTATCTCCCTAAGAGTTTCACACTTCCACGTCATTAAAATATTGAGCCATAAACATTTTGACATAATATAATTTAGAAGGTAAGAGGTGTTACCGTTCCTCGGATTATTTCAGATAGTTAACCAGCCCCGAAGATCCTACCTAAAACAGTCGGTTAATACTTCGTTTATTATTTACTGCTATATGAGCAGCAGGTTTAAAGACACTTTCCTGTACGTTTCGCCCTGCCCTGGAATTAAACCCGGATCTCTTTGGTTGTGAGCGGAGTGCTTTTGTTAAATTGTATAAGAGTTCTAGCCTTTCCTTTGTATAATAAAACACACTGAGGGCTGTCACATCCACTTTAAAAATTGGTGGCAGCCGCGAGACGAAAAATTTTAACCACATTAACTGAATATGAGGTTAAATTTAATTTGATACTTAGTAATTTGCATTACTAAGTACGTGCTAATCATCTAATTTTTAAAGGGGTTGACCGGTAAGCCAGTGGAAGGCCTCGGTCACAAAACCAGAAGCCCCAACTGTGAGTCAGTTGAGTTAAGACAAGCGTCAGGAAACACTTGTCCTGTTTCCTGACGAATCCTACCTAAACTAAACTAAATACATTCATAACTTACAAGAGAACTTTGCTTTGCCTGTGTTCAGCTGAAGTTCATCGTTGGTGTTCAAGATGCACACTGTCTCACCGCTAGACGCCTCCTCAACACTGAACAAACTCTTGTTTTCACTGATGGAAACCTTAAGAGATAAATGGATTCTATGTAATAATTTAACAGTCCGCACATGTGAAGATAATACAGTACTACCCGCGCTGACATTTTGAGAGAAAAATAATAATATTAATATAACTTTCAAGGAGATAAAGAGGAAGATTGGATGCCAGTGCTACAAGAATTCATGACCCCAGGATAGAAGCTACCATCCTCTTCTTGGGATCAAACTTACTTCCCAGGTACTGAATGACCCTTACGGGATTAGTGCTTCCCCAATATTATAATTATTGTCTCACTTTGAGCGTGGCATGTGCAGGTACGTGGCAGACTGCATCATCAGAAATGATCTGTAATTTAGAAGTGAAGAGTCGGTCTCCAGCTGCTGGTACTGAGGGAGTATAAAGCCAGCCTCCCCCAGCTGGTACTGACAGTCTCTCCACCTGTCTCCTCGTTCCACATGCTGTGTGAATGCCAGTAAATGTAGCTGGTAAATGTCAATGTATCCGGGGCATTATTATATTACAAATACCCTGACTTTACCTTTGGTAAATAATTAATTTCCATTTAAACTTCTTTAATTTCAATGACATCTTGTTAAAATATAAAGTAATGTAAATAATTCAAAAATATTTATGAACCAAACTGAATTAATGTTTGCAGAAATAATTCCTTACCGTTGTAATGAGATATAAACATTGTATAGTTCACTGTGTACCTCAGTAATGTTGAGCTACAGTCCCTGGACCCATTATGTACCTCAGTAATGTTGAGCTACAGTCCCTGGACCCATTATGTACCTCAGTAATGTTGAGCTACAGTCCCTGGACCCATTATGTACCTCAGTAATGTTGAGCTACAGTCCCTGGACCCATTATGTACCTCATTAATGTTGAGCTACAGTCCCTGGACCCATTATGTACCTCTGTAATGTTGAGCTACAGTCCCTGGACCCATTATGTACCTCAGTAATGTTGAGCTACAGTCCCTGGACCCATTATGTACCTCATTAATGTTGAGCTACAGTCCCTGGACCCATTATGTACCTCAGTAATGTTGAGCTACAGTCCCTGGACCCATTATGTACCTCTGTAATGTTGAGCTACAGTCCCTGGACCCATTATGTACCTCAGTAATGTTGAGCTACAGTCCCTGGACCCATTATGTACCTCAGTAATGTTGAGCTACAGTCCCTGGACCCATTATGTACCTCTGTAATGTTGAGCTACAGTCTCTGGACCCATTATGTACCTCTGTAATGTTGAGCTACAGTCCCTGGACCCATTATGTACCTCAGTAATGTTGAGCTACAGTCCCTGGACCCATTATGTACCTCAGTAATGTTGAGCTACAGTCCCTGGACCCATTATGTACCTCAGTATTGTTGAGCTACAGTCCCTGGACCCATTATGTACCTCATTAATGTTGAGCTACAGTCCCTGGACCCATTATGTACCTCAGTAATGTTGAGCTACAGTCCCTGGACCCATTATGTACCTCTGTAATGTTGAGCTACAGTCTCTGGACCCATTATGTACCTCAGTAATGTTGAGCTACAGTCCCTGGACCCATTATGTACCTCAGTAATGTTGAGCTACAGTCCCTGGACCCTTTATGTACCTCTAATGTTGAGGTACATTCCCTGGACCCATTATGTACCTCTAATGTTGAGGTACATTCCCTGGACCCATTATGTACCTCTGTAATGTAGAGGTACAGTCCCTGAACCCATTATATACCTTTGTAATCTTTAGACTACCACCCACACTATGGGTATGGGTTAGAATCCAGCTGCTGATATAAGATAAATGTTACACTCTCACTCTCTCTCTCTAGCAGAAGCTAGAGGATCAGGCACGTATAACAGGAAGGACACTGCAATGGATCAGAGAATACCTGACAGGGAGGCAACAACGAGTCATGGTACGGAATGAGGTATCACAGTGGGCACCTGTGACGAGCGGGTTCCCACAGGGGTCAGTCCTAGGACTAGTGCTATTTTTGGTATATATGAATGACATGATGGAAGGGATAGACTCAGAAGTGTCCCTGTTCGCAGATGATGTGAAGTTAATGAGAAGAATTAAATCAGATGAGGATCAGGCAAGACTACGAAGAGACCTGGACAAACTGGGTGCATGGTCCAACAACTGGCTCCTCGAATTTAACCCCGCCAAATGCAAAGTCATGAAGATCGGGGAATAGTCTAGGCGGCCAAAGACTGCAAACCTCACTCAAGGAGAAAGATCTTGGGGTGAGTATAATACCGAGCACTTCTCCGGAACCACACATCAACCAGATAACTGTTGCGGCATATGGACGCCTGGCAAACCTGAGAATACCGTTCCGATACCTCAGTAAGGAATCATTCAAGACTCTGTATTCCGGGAAGTACGGTGCCTGCACTCTGAAGATGGAGTGTAGATATGCTGCAGTTTTTGCTAAATGTAGTATCAGCTCGCCTCTGGCCTAGGTGGGAAACAGCCGAAATACGGCTAAAACAACACGGGTTCGATCCCCCTGCTAGTCGCAGTGTTTTTATTGATATATATATATATATATATATATATATATATATATATATATATATATATATATATATATATATATATATATATATATATATATATATATATGTGTGTGTGTGTGTGTGTGTGTGTGTGTGTGTGAGTAAAGTAAAGATGGTGTAGTTGTGTCAAATGGATGTAGGATGTATGTGAGTAGAGCGGATGTTTTTAATGATAGGTATCATCCTGACAGCAGTTCATACTGCCACATATGCACCATAGCTAGAAAGTTTTAGCAAAATTGGATACATCAGTGTGCTGCTACTCTGTCTTATATAATAGCACTTATTTTCTTTTTGAATTAAAAATTCTTGGATCAAAAGCTCCTCACCTACATTAAAGCATAAAGGTAATGCTCCTGTCTTTCCTCCTCACAGCAAAAATTCTTCATTTTGGTCTCTGAAAATCCTCGAAGAAGTTGTAGACTGTTAGACTTGTCTTATATAACAATAATATCTTCATTTCTACAAGTACATGTACAAGGTATACAGACCATAGTTGACATCAATGACATACTACTCTATAGAAAGCCGCTTGTTATGCTGAGCATTTCCCGCAAATTAGGTCAGTTTTGTCCCCAGGATGCGACTCACACCAGTCCACTAACACCCGGGTACCTATTTTACTGCTAGGCAGACATGGGCAGCAGGTGTTTTAAGGAAACACGTCTTAATATTTCCACCCGTATCGTGCATCGACTCCCGGACCTCAGTGTGTGAACTGAGTGCGCTACCAATTAAGCTAGGGGACACATTGGCCTTGGTATTCACTACACACGGTAGCACAACAAGCAATAACTATCGTAGAAGGTGAGAAAGAGGAGAGAGAGATCGTACATGCACAATGTGTTGTGTACAAGGTTGAGTGATGCTTCATGTCCAGTACAGTGCTGTATGACCCTTGTGAGTTTAGCGCTTGGTTTTGATTATAATAATAATTCACGTCCAATATGGCCGACGAATAACCCGTGACCTAACACGCAAAACTTCAAAATAGTTTACAATTAAGTTGATTAGGTGCATATACAAATGACTTGTGACTTACAGTAACTTATGATTCTAACATATTTGTAGTAGTTATACTTACATGGTGAGATTAAGAATATCCCTTTGGTGTCACAGGTGGTCAGACAACACCAGACAGCCACCAGTACTACCAACACTCTCCCACCACCTGTCCTCCCTTCCATATTGCTCGCCCTCATGCCCACACCTGTCCCTACGCCCATACCATCTGTCCCCACGCCTGCACCACCTATCCCCACGCCCACACCACCTGTCCCCACGCCTACATATTTAGTTGAGATGAAGGTGAAGGAATGAGGGAGCATCATCCACCATCACCTGTGTTACACACACACACACTACTCTGTGTCAGACTTCCACGGTGATCTACACTCTTGTTAGTAGACGATAACCATGGCACTAAGTGTCAAGTGTAAGGGTGGGGGGCAGCCCGGGAATGGTGTGAGAGTGTTGGCCCTGGGTGGTACTGTGGAACGTCGGTCTAGGCTGGCACTGTGGAACGTTGGTCCAGGCTGGCACTGTGGAACGTTGGTCCAGACTAGCACTATGGGACGTTGGTCCAGGATAGCACTATGGAACATTGGTCCAGGCTGGCACTGTGGAACATTAGTCCAGGCTGGCACTATGGGACGTTGGCCCAGGCTGGCATTATGGAACGTTGGTCCAGGCTGGCACTGTGAAACGTTGGTCTAGGCTAGCACTGTAGGACGTTGGTCCAGGCTGGCACTATGGAACGTTGGTCCAGGCTAGCACTATGGGACGTTGGTCCAGGCTGGCACTGTGGGACGTTGGTCCAGGCTGGCACTGTGGGAAATAAACAAGAAAGATTTTGGTCTATAGTTCTCTAAGGTTTACAAAATTATAGAAAGATCAGATAAACATTGAGATCAGTAACCTATGAAGGCTGATAACTGAGGATAGCCCAAGACAATCAGTATGGCTCTTCGGTCTTTTCCCAAGATGCCGCCCACATCAGTCTACTAACTCCCAGACATCTATTTACCACTAGGTCACAGGGGCTGTAGGTATTCGGAGATTTCCCAACACATCTCTTTCTCACCCAGGATTAGACTGGTTTTCTTTCGGTTGTAAAACAAGGGTATTAACATTGAGCAACGAGCAGCGGGATGCTTAAAGAAAGCCGTCCCTACAACTAACTCTTTAACTTGGGCATCTTTATGCCCGGAAGAGCTCTTACTTCAACGAACTAAGAGCTAGCAGTATACAAAATACATGCATGCCACATTAGTCTGCCCGAAATGCACATGCATGCCACTAACATGCATGTGCATTTCGGGCAAACTAATCCTAATGCTTACGGACTACTCAATATTAGACATAGGTTACTGAAAGGTAAATTTTAATTATTCCTTATAACAAAAAAGAGAGGTAGCAAAAATATTACAATTAACACAGTTTACAATAGTACAATTTTAGTGATTTAGTGATCTTAAGTTAACTGGGATTTATTAAGTGGTTTCAAACTAGCTCTTTGATCTCAGGCTCTGGGAAGATAAGAGATGGTGAAGAAACAAGTAGTAACTGGATGAGTTGGTTTTGTGATTGCCGCCCATTGTCCAGCCGTCGTACGGCGCCCTACGAGCGTAGCACTTACTCACCACTTTAATAATAAGCTAGGAAGATAGAGAGACGATCCATAGAGAGTCAGCCAAGGTACTGATAGCGGCGCCAACTGAACATTACTGTCGCCACTCACTGCATCACACCTTATCTGTTTTCCTTCTCCGGTTTGATATTATCTTTTTTGTGGGAGGAAGCGAGTGTGCCTCCCACGGTTACCTCTGATGACTCTCACAGTTAACTTTGATGCTTCCCATGGTGACTCTAATGCCACCCACGGTGACTTCTAATGCTTTCCATGGTGACCTCTGATGCCTCCCGTGGTAACCTCTGATACCTCCCATAGTAACCTCTGATGCTTCCCATGGTGACCTCTAATGTCTCCCATGGTGACCTCTAATGCCTCCCACGGTGACCTCTAATGCCACCTACGGTGACTTCTAATGCTTCCCATGGTAATCTCTGATGCTTCCCATGGTGACCTCTAATGCCTCCCATGGTGACACTTGATGCCTCCCATGGTGACCTCTCTGATGTAACCTCTCCCATGGTGACCTCTGATGACCTCTAATGCCACCCACGGTGACTTCTAACGCTTCCCATGGTAACTTCTGATGCTTCCCATGGTGACCTCTAATGCCTCCCATGGTGACCTCTGATCCCTCCCATGGTGACTTCTGCCACCTAATGACCTCTGATGCCTCTCATGGTGATCTCTGACACATATGGTGTAGAAATATACCTAGTTGGACGAATCTTATTGAAGCTAGCTGGTCCAGTGGCTAACGCGACGGTCTGGAGTTTTGAGACTCTCTGACCGCGGGTTCAAACCCCACCGGTAGTATGGTTTGTTTGTAATCGTGTCATTACGATTTCGTGAGTCATGTTACCGGCTCAATTTTAGCCAGCTCCATTTTTTCTTCTTCGTGGATAATTCTTTAACGGTTTTGGTGAGTAGCCGGTTACTAAACTCAGGTGAGGGTGTGAGGCGTCCCGCTGTGCTGGAGATTGGCAAGGAAAGTCCACTTGTTTTATTGAGGAACTTCTGGTTTCTGTTTCCATTTACAAATGGACTCGTGTTCCCTTTTCTTTCATTGCCAAACTCTGGGCAGAATGTGTGCCCCGTGGTCTGGTGGATAAAGCTCTCGCTTCACACGGTGCGCGTCAGGGTTCGATTCCCGGCGAGGGTAGAAACGTTGGGCGTTTTTCTTTACACCGGTTGTCTATGTTCACCCATCAGTCAAATGGGTACCTGGGTGTTAGTCGACTGGTGTAGGTCGCATCCTGAGACAAAACTGGCCTAATTTCCAGGAAATACTCTGCATAAAAAGCGGATGTAGTAGTTTATCATTACCTGGAGTATACCTGGAGAGGGTTTCGGGAGTTAACGCCGCCGCGGCCCGGTCTGTGACCAGGCCTCATGGTGGATTAGGACCTGACCAACCAGGCTGTTACTGTTGGCCACATGCAACCCGACGTACGAACCACAGCCCGGCTGGTTAAGTACTGATTTTAGGTGTCTGCCCAAAGCCTTCTTGAAGACAGCCAGGGGTTTATTGGTAATCCTCCCTTATGTATGCTGGGAGGCAGTTGAACAATCTTGGGCTCCTGACACTTATTGTGTTGTCTCTTATCGTGCTAGTGACACTCCTGCTTTTCATTGGGGGGATGTTTCATCGTCTGCCGAGTCTTTTGCTTTCATACGGAGAGATTTTCGTGTGCAAGTTTGGTACTAATCCCTCTAGGATTTTCCAAGTGTATATCGATAACGAGGTATGCCACGAAACAACTAAGGTGGCAAATTGTTTTAATTCATACTACACAGCTGTTGCATCAACACTAGTAAGTTAACTACCAGCTGCATCAAATACCTTTAACACAGACTCAGTTAAGTTTCAAACATACTATACCAATAAAGGGGTAACCCCAAACAGTTGTCAACTAAAGGACACAAGTGCAACTAATGTGACATTTATTGTGGCAACGTTTCGCTCTCCAGGAGCTTTATCAAGCCATTACAAACAATACATGGACACAGAGGGTATATAAAGGCTCTGAGTGAGGTGCAATACTAGTGAGGTACCATGTACGAATTGTACGAATTATTTGCTCTTCCATATTGTATTATTTTTGTTACTACTACTACTACTACTACTACTACTACTACTACTACTACTACTACTACTACTACCACTAGTGAACATCGAAATGGTACCTCACTAGTATTGCACCTCACTCAGAGCCTTTATATACCCTCTGTGTCCATGTATTGTTTGTAATGGCTTGATAAAGCTCCTGGAGAGCGAAACGTTGCCACAATAAATGTCACATTAGTTGCACTTGTGTCCTTTTACTTTACATATTGTCGGTAATTCTACCAACTTTATTACAGTTGTCAACTAGTAAGTGTATCTCATGACTTTATTCAAAAAGAACTAAGCAGGTTAAACCCAACTAAGAGCACAGGCCCTGATAACATCCCGTCTAAGTTCCTAAAAGATGGTGCTTCTGAGCCGGTGGCCTGGTGGCTAAAGCTCCCGCTTCACACACGGAGGGCCCGGGTTCGATTCCCGGCGGGTGGAAACATTCGACACGTTTCCTTACACCTGTTGTCCTGTTCACCTAGCAGCAAATAGGTACCTGGGTGTTAGTCGACTGGTGTGGGTCGCATCCTGGGGGACAAGATTAAGGACCCCAATGGAAATAAGTTAGACAGTCCTCGATGACGCACTGACTTTCTTGGGTTATCCTGGGTGGCTAACCCTCCGGGGTTAAAAATCCGAACGAAATCTTATCTTATCTTAATCCCTATTGCTCACATAATAAATCTATCAATCGCCACTGATACCGTACCGGAGGGGTTCAAGGAGGCCAGAGTTACTCCTATCTTCAAGAAAAACAGTAGGTCTGATGTAAGCAACTAAAGGCCTGTTAGTATACTCAGTATAATATCCAAAATTCTAGAGAGAGCGGTGCACTGTCAAGTAGTTTAGTACCTTAATGACAACAACATTCTCCATAGCTATCAATCAGGCTTTAGAAGATCTTACTCAACCGACACCTCCCTAATTAATCTGGTGATTACATGAGAACTGAAATGTCAATGGGGAACCTCATAGGTATGGTAACCTTAGACCTGCAAAAGGCCTTCGATACTGTCAACCACAATATATTATGCAAGAAGCTTCAAGCTATCGGTATAGGTTCTGTAGAGTGGTTTAACTCCTACCTTAGCAATAGGAGATAAAACGGAATCAGAACCCCTGCCGATAGCATGTGGAGTTCCCCAAAGTAGTATTCTGGGTCCCTTATTATTCCTATGTTATGTTAACGATATGCCTATTAGTGTCAAGTGCAAACTCCTACTGTATACAGATGACAGTGCTCTGTTAGTGTCAGGTAAAGACCCACAAGATATAGCTAATGTATTAACACTGGAACTGGAGTCCTGCAGCAAATGGTTAGCAGACAACAAACTATCATTACACCTAGGGAAAACTGAAGCCATTCTCTTTGGCACGAAACATAAACTGAGAAGGGTAAATAATTTTAATGTCCAGTGTAATGGGGAGCCCATCACTTCAGTTTCCTCAGTAAAATATCTGGGAATCCCCTTTAACCCATGCATGTTAGGAGAATTGATAGGGAACAGTGTAGTAAAGAAAGCGAATGCCAGATTGAAATTCCTATAAAGACAAGCACAGTGTCTACCTACTGAGGCTCGCAGGACCCTATGTCTAGCCCTTATACAGCGTCATATGGATTACTCTTGCTCTCCATGGTACTCTGTCTTTACAAAAAAAACTGAAAGATAGACTGCAACTCAACCAGAACAAAATGGCAAGATTCATCCTGAACCTGGGTCCAAGAGAGCATGTAGACCAGGATGAATTACAGCAGTTGGATATACTGAATGTTGAAGACATAGTAAAACAACTGAAGCTAAATCATGTATTTAAAATTGCTCACAAACGGTGTCCAGAATATCTTGCTGCCAATTTTGTCAAGGTTGGGAACCAAAGCAATCACAGTACTAGGGGGAGAGAGCACAACTTTGTAGTACCCACAGTCAGTGGCCAGGCTTCAAACTCCTTTTATTATACAGCAATAAAGGAATGGAACAGACTGCCCGCACATGTCAAAGCCAGTCATAACATGAACCAGGTCAAGATGAGAACCAAAAGGTGTCTGATGAATGTAGGTACAGAAAGGGAGGGGAATGATTTTTTATTTTTTTTAGCTAACACACGTGTAATTTTACCTTATTCCTAGTAATGACTCTTGTATTGAAGTCTTAATGACCCTCGTGTAGTAGTCTTAATAGTATGATAATAAGATGTTATCTCCATTATAGAATAATAATAAGATATTATCACCTTTATTTTACTAAGGGTCGGACGATTGGGGCCCCGTCGTCCAATCAGTACCCAGGTTCAGCCAATGAGAAGATGGTTCTGGCAATCGTAGAGGTGTTGTGGGCACCAACCGGCTGTCTGCCCTTGTCATTTCCATTCTAGAGCTGATTGAAGCACGGTCTGCTCTCTAGTGGCATCTATTCTGCGTTACTTACCGTGGCGTGCACTGATACCTATTATTGTACATAGTGTATACACTGTACATACTTCTGTCCTTGCTTGGTGAAAGGATAATATAAGTCAAAAGTTTTCTGCTATGTTTGTTTCGCTCCCTTTACACCCAGGATAACAGGCCTTTGAATTCCTGGGTTGTATTATGGGTTATCCTAGGTACTTTACACATATGCGGTTATGTATGATAATCTATGTAACTGTATTTGTGTATACCTGAATAAACTTATTTATCTCTCCCGTCTGCGTTCTAGGGAGTACAGATTGAGGAACTTTAAGCATTCCCAGTAATTGGGGTGTTTTATCGCAGTTATGTGTGCCGTGAAGGTTCTCTGTACATTTTCTAGGTCAGCAATTTCACCTGCCTTGAAAGGTACTGTTAGTGTGCAGCAATATTCCAGCCTAGATAGAACAAACGACCTGAAGAGTGTCACCATAGGCTTAGCATCCCTAGTTTTGAAGGTTCTCATTATCCATCCTGTCATTTTTCTAGCAGATGCGATTGATAGAATGTGGTCTTTGAAGGTGAGATTCTCTGACATTATCACTCCCAGGTCTTCTACATTAGTGTTTCTTTCTATTGTGTAGTTGGAATTTGTTTTATACTCTGATACAGTTTTAATTTTCTCACGTTTTCCATATCGAAGTAATTGAAATTTCTTATTACCTGGAGTTTACCTTGAGAGAGTTTCGGGGGTCAACGCCCCCGCGGCCCGGTCTGTGACCAGGCCTCCTGGTGGATCAGCGCCTGATCAACCAGGCTGTTGCTGCTGGCTGCACGCAAACCAACGTACGAGCCACAGCCCGGCTGATCAGGAACTGACTTTAGGTGCTTGTCCAGTGCCAGCTTGAAGACTGCCAGGGGTCTGTTGGTAATCCCCCTTATGTGTGCTGGGAGGCAGTTGAACAGTCTTGGGCCCCTGACACTTATTGTATGGTCTCTTAACGTGCTAGTGACACCCCTGCTTTTCATTGGGGGGATGGTGCATCGTCTGCCAAGTCTTTTGCTTTCGTAGTGAGTGATTTTCGTGTGCAAGTTCGGTACTAGTCCCTCTAGGATTTTCCAGGTGTATATAATCATGTATCTCTCCCTCCTGCGTTCCAGGGAATACAGGTTTAGAAACCTCAAGCGCTCCCAGTAATTGAGGTGTTTTATCTCCGTTATGCGCGCCGTGAAAGTTCTCTGTACATTTTCTAGGTCGGCAATTTCACCTGCCTTGAAAGGTGCTGTTAGAGTGCAGCAATATTCCAGCCTAGATAGAACAAGTGACCTGAAGAGTGTCATCATGGGCTTGGCCTCCCTAGTTTTGAAGGTTCTCATTATCCATCCTGTCATTTTTCTAGCAGATGCGATTGATACAATGTTATGGTCCTTGAAGGTGAGATCCTCCGACATAATCACTCCCAGGTCTTTGACGTTGGTGTTTCGCTCTATTTCGTGGCCAGAATTTGTTTTGTACTCTGATGAAGATTTAATTTCCTCATGTTTACCATATCTGAGTAATTGAAATTTCTCATCGTTGAACTTCATACTGTTTTCTGCAGCCCACTGAAAGATTTGGTTGATGTCCGCCTGGAGCCTTGCAGTGTCTGCAATGGAAGACACTGTCATGCAGATTCGGGTGTCATCTGCAAAGGAAGACACGGTGCTGTGGCTGACATCCTTGTCTATGTCGGATATGAGGATGAGGAACAAGATGGGAGCTAGTACTGTGCCTTGTGGAACAGAGCTTTTCACCGTAGCTGCCTCGGACTTTACTCTGTTGACGACTACTCTCTGTGTTCTGTTAGTGAGGAAATTATAGATCCATCGACCGACTTTTCCTGTTATTCCTTTAGCGCGCATTTTGTGCGCTATTACGCCATGGTCACACTTGTCGAAGGCTTTTGCAAAGTCTGTATATATTACATCTGCATTCTTTTTGTCTTCTAGTGCATTTAGGACCTTGTCGTAGTGATCCAGTAGCTGAGACAGACAGGAGCGACCTGTTCTAAACCCATGTTGCCCTGGGTTGTGTAACTGATGGGTTTCTAGATGGGTGGTGATCTTGCTTCTTAGGACCCTTTCAAAGATTTTTATGATATGGGATGTTAGTGCTATTGGTCTGTAGTTCTTTGCTGTTGCTTTACTGCCCCCTTTGTGGAGTGGGGCTATGTCTGTTGTTTTTAGTAACTGAGGGACGACCCCCGTGTTCATGCTCCCTCTCCATAGGATGGAAAAGGCTCGTGATAGGGGCTTCTTGCAGTTCTTGATGAACACAGAGTTCCATGAGTCTGGCCCTGGGGCAGAGTGCATGGGCATGTCATTTATCGCCTGTTCGAAGTCATTTGGCGTCAGGATAACATCGGATAGGCTTGTGTTAATCAAATTTTGTGGCTCTCTCATAAAAAATTCATTTTGATCTTCGACTCTCAGTCTGGTTAGCGGCTTGCTAAAAACTGAGTCATATTGGGACTTGAGTAGCTCACTCATTTCCTTGCTGTCATCTGTGTAGGACCCATCTTGTTTAAGTAGGGGCCCAATACTGGGCGTTGTTCTCGATTTTGATTTGGCATAGGAGAAGAAATACTTTGGGTTTCTTTCGATTTCATTTATAGCTTTTAGTTCTTCCCGCGATTCCTGACTCCTAAAGGATTCTTTTAGCTTAAGTTCGATGCTTGCTATTTCTCTGACCAGTGTCTCCCTGCGCATTTCAGATATATTGACCTCTTTTAGCCGCTCTGTTATTCTTTTCCGTCGCCTGTAAAGGGAGCGCCTGTCTCTTTCTATTTTACATCTACTCCTCCTTTTTCTTAGAGGAATAAGCCTTGTGCATACATCGAGTGCCACCGAGTTAATCTGTTCTAGGCATAAGTTTGGGTCTGTGTTGCTTAGTATATCTTCCTAGCTTATATCGGTTAGGACTTGGTTTACTTGGTCCCACTTTATGTTTTTGTTATTGAAGTTGAATTTGGTGAATGCTCCCTCGTGACTAGTCTCATTTTGTCGGTCTGGGGCTCCTCGCATACATGTCTGAACCTCAATTATGTTGTGATCTGAGTATATTGTTTTTGATATGGTGACATTTCTTATCAGATCATCATTGTTAGTGAATATGAGGTCTAGTGTATTCTCCAGTCTAGTAGGCTCTATTATTTGCTGGTTTAAATTGAATTTTGTGCAGAGATTTAAAAGCTCGTGTGAGTGTGAGTTTTCATCAGAGCTGCCTCCTGGTGTTATTACTGCAACAATATTATTTGCTATATTCCTCCATTTTAGGTGCCTTAAGTTGAACTTCATATTGCTTTCTGCGGCCTATTCAAGGATTTCGTTGATGTCCTCCTGGAGTCTTGCAGTGTCTTCACTGGAAGACATTGCCATGCAAATTCGGATGTTATTTGCAAAGGAAGACACGGTGCTGTGACTTACATCCCTGTCTATGTCAGATATGAGGATGAGGAACAGGAAGGGAGAGAGTACTGTGCCTTGTGGAACAGAGCTCTTCACTGTAGCCACCTCAGACTTTACTCTGTTTACTACTACTCTTTGTGTTCTGTTTGTTAGGAAATTATAGATCTTTCTACCAACTTTTCCTATTATTCCTTAATCACGCATTTTGTGCGCTATTACACTATGGTCAAGCTTGTCAAAGACTTTTGCAAAGTCTGTATATACTACATCTTCGTTTTGTTTGTCTTTTAGAGCATCCAGGGCCTTGTCACAGTGGTCCAGTAGCTGGGACAGGCCGGAGCAACCTGCTCTAAATCATTGTTGCCCTGGGTTGTGTAACTGATGGGTATCAAGATGGGTGGCGATCTTCCTTCTTAGAACCCTTTCAAAGATTTTAAGATATGTAGCGCTATCGGTCTGTAGTTCTTTGCTTTTGCTTTACTGCCCTCTTTGTGGAGTGGGGCTATGTCTGTTGTTTTTAGCAACTGTGGGACGACCCCTGTGTCCATGCTCCCTCTCCAAAGGATGTTAAGAGCAGTTCTTGATGTACACCGAGTTCCATGAGTCTGGGCCTGTCATGGGCGTGTCATTTATCGCCTTTTCGAAGTCATTTGCTGTCAGGATAATATCAGATAGGTTTAAGTCTACCAAATTCTGTCTCGCTCATAAAAAAATTCATTTACATCTTCGACTCTCAGTCTGGTTAGTGGGTCGCTAAAAATGAATCATATTGGGACTTGAGTAGCTCACTCATTTCCTTGCTGTCATCTGTGTAGGACCCATCTCGTCTAAGCAGGGGCCCAATACTGGATGTTGTTCTCGACTTTAATTCGGCATAAGAAAAGAAATATTATGGGTTTCTTTCAATTTCATTTATGGCTTTTAGTTCTTCAAGCGTTTCTTGACTCCTGTAATATTCCATTAGCTTTAGTTCGATGTTTGCTATTTCTCTGACCAGTGCCTCCCTTCGTATTGCAGATATATTGGCCTCTTTTAGCCGCTTTGTTATTCTTTGCCTTCGCCTGTATAAGGAGTGTCTTTCTCTTTCTAGTTTACATTTTCTCTTCCTGTTCCTTAAAAGTGTCATGTGGGGGGGGGGGTATTGGTTAGGGGAATATGGGGGTAAGCGGAGGGAGTCAGTAGGTAGGGGACAGGCGAGGCAGTAGGAGGGATGAGTGCGGAGGTAGGTAGGTAATGTGAGGTCACTGGTGACTACAACTTCACCTCTCATTACTCTACCCATCACTCCACACTACTCACCCTCTCACTACTTTAACTAAACATAAATAAATGGAAATAAGAATAAATAACGGGGACAGTGAATATTACTATTCTACTCAAACACAGTTTATTATTAAGTCTTTGTACAATAATATATTTGGGAACAGGAGAACATTATTGTGGTTTAGACAAATGGGGTGGTACATATAAGCAGTGAGACAGGGAACACAATCAACTTGACGAAAATGAATATAACTTACAATATAGTACAGAGGACAGTTCACTACAGGAACTAAGCCACAGGTCCCAAGACCTACACAGCACGAGTACTGCTCCAAGCCAGTACTCTGCCCAATGTCTCCAACAGTCTCTCCTCCCGAGACTCTCCAGCTCAGCTCTGCTCCCAGGCCAGAGCTCTGCCCGAATCTCCTCTGCTCAGCTGTTCCTTGGGCTTATATTGTCCCGAGAGCACCCCCCACAACCACGTGTACGACCTGACGCCTAGGTCTGACGCCGTTAAGAACAAAAGACCTCAGACGTGGGCATGGCTGACAGACGTTTGCCAAGGCAAGGTGTGACCATATAATTGGTTAAATTAGGTCTCCCCAGAGACCTCACAAGCCCAGGTGAACTACATCACAAAAGCCTGTATATGTTGTACGTGTACTTGTGGAAATGGAGATATTACTATATTATTCTTTTGTGCCTACCAATATTTCATTACATGTAAACTATATAGATATTCCATAGCTGGATTGCTAGCACACTCAGCTCATGCATCGAGATCCATGGTTCGATTCCCGTTACGGGTGGAAATATTAGGACGTGTTTCACCTGCTGTCCATGTTCGCCCATCAGTAAAATAGGTACCTGTGTGTTAGTCGACTGGTGTGGGTCATATCCTGGGGACAAAATTGCCCTAATTTGCCCAAAATTGTTCTCAATAAGCCAACAGACTCCTTGGCTTCATATCTAGAAGTATACAGGTTGTTCAACTCTGTATATCCTTGGTTAGGCCTCATTTAGATTATGCTGCACAGTTTTGGTCACCGTATTACAGAATGGATATAAATGCACTGGAAAACGTACGGTGGCCTGGTGGCTAAAGCTCCCGCTTCACACACGGAGGGCCCGGGTTCGATTCCCGGTGGGTGGAAACATTTCGACACGTTTCTTTACACCTGTTGTCCTGTTCACCTAGCAGCAAATAGGTACCTGGGTGTTAGTCGACTGGTGTGGGTCGCATCCTGGGGGACAAGATTAAGGACCCCAATGGAAATAAGTTACAGTCCTCGATGACACACTGACTTTCTTGGGTTATCCTGGGTGGCTAACCCTCCGGGGTTAAAAATCCGAACGAAATCTTATCTTACAAAGTTGATCCCATGTGTCAGAAATCTTCCCTATGAGGATAGATTGAGGGCCCTGAATCTGCACTCTCTTGAAAGGCGTAGAATTAGGGAGGGGGATATGATCGGGGTGTATAAATGGAAAACAGAAATAAATAAAGGGGATGTAAATAGCGTGCTGAAAATTTCCAGCCAAGGCAGGACTCGCATCATTGGTTTCAAGTTGGAAAAATTCAGATTCAGGAAGGATATAGGAAAGCACTATTTTGGTAACAGAGTTGTGGATGAGTGGAACAGACTCCCGAGTACAGTTATAGAGGCTAAAACGTTGTATAATTTAAAAAATAGGTTAGATAAATACATGAATGGGTGTGGGTGTGTGTGAGTTGGACCTGACTAGCTTGTGCTACTAGGTCTGATGCCGTGCTCCTTCCTTAAGTGGAAGTGACCTGACTTGGGGGGTCATTGGGCTAATCCGGGGGAGGGGGACATGGACCTGTTTCGAATGGGTCAGTAGGCCTGCTGCAGTGCTCCTTCTTTCTTATGTTAAAATACTCTGCATAACAAGCGGATTTCTATATAGTAGTACATCATTGATATCAGCTAGGCCAATATACCTTGTATAATAATAGCAGTAGTAGCAGTAGTAGTACTAGGTAGTAGTAGTAGCAGTAGTAAGTAGTAGCAGTAGTAAGTATTAGTAGTAGCAGTAGTAAGTATTAGTAGTAACAGTAGTAAGTAGTAGCAATATTGGTACTAGTAGTAGTAAGTAGTAGCAGAAGTATTAGTAGCAGTAGCAAGTATTAGCAGTAGCAGTAGTAAGTAGTAGCAGTAGTATTAGTAGTAGCAGTAGTAAGTAGTAGTAGTAAATATTAGTAGTAGTAGTAGTAAGTAGTAGCAGTAATAAGTAGTAGTAGTAAGTTGTAGCAGTATTATTATTATTATTAGTAGTAGTAGTAGTAGTAGTAATTAGTAGTAGTAGTAATTAGTAGTAGTAGTAATTAGTAGTAGTAGTAATTAGTAGTAGTAGCAATTAGTAGTAGTAGCAGTAATTAGTAGTAGTAGTAAGTATTAGTAGTAGTTGTGAAAAATTGCATTTAGCTGAATGTATCATTATATACATAACAGTAAATGAACAAAGATAATTATTATTTATCAGTTAGACAAGTAGGAATTTGGGACACCTAGGTCGCAAAAATGTCCCCCTTCGATACCTACCACTGTCATATCCACAAGTTGCTCTGGACCTATTAATTACCAATGAAATCTGTATAACCAGGAATACTGGTAAATATATAAATTTTGTGGACTGTATATTAAAAATAATAAATGGTTATATATATACACAATTACATAACAGAAGGAAAATATATCTTAATATCACTCACCAATTTGACTGGAGATTAATGTGTATCATACTCAGAAAACCTCACTCTAACTAAATCTATGAAAATAATGCTGGCCAGAATTACACACAAATCTAGAGAGCTTATCTGAGGTTCCTGGAGAGGTCTTGTCCAGTCGCCTGATATCTCAAATTATGCAGGAATGCATATCCACCAATTTCGCCTCCTATTTGAGAGGTGTCAACACAATTTTAACCTCTAGAGCATGAAAATTTCTACCCATTACACCAACGTTCTAATACAAATTCAAAACCAAGATGGCGAGTCTCCTGTCTGCCCAAGCGCAGGTTCAGTTTCCCATTTTTGATAACATATTTCTTTTAAAAATACAATATAGGGCATCTATTTACCTATAAATTACCGTATTTCCGGAAAATATTCAGTATTTTCCACACTGCGGCCAGGCGGAGGTCGTTGCAAAATGACTCAAATTGCTGATTTGGCAATGGTGGAGGACATGGGTACATATAGGATCTGGCATCCACACGGCGACATATTACACAAGATTTAATCACCCTTTTTACACTTTGCCATCCTTGTGGAATCCAGAAAGTTTCCCTAATACAATTTAAGGTATCTTGTACCCCACCATGCATTACATTTTTATGGGCATTTAGCACAATTAAATTTGTTAGATGATGAGTTTTGGGCAGTAAGATAGGGTGTCTAGCATAATCACCCAATTCAGCATTTTGTAACCTACCTCTGCACCTAATTACATTGTTCTCTAATTACAGCCCCAATTTCTCTATTATGGAACCTTTCAATTTTTCTTTCCATCATCAATTTAATCTCATTTCCATAGATTTCCTCCTGTACCCTCTTTATCCAATATTCAAGAGGATGTGAAAACTTAAATGAAATATTCATCTTATTTAGAAATTTAAACACCAACTTAGTTACATTGATTAGTTTGGGTAAAGAAGAATAGCTATTTATATCAATGGCTAAGGGAGGACAAACTATTGGAGTGGTGGTCACAGTAATTTCAACAGGAGCAATATACGCCTTTTGTACAGGCCAATTAGCTTTATTTACCAACCAGCTCGGTCCTTTAAACTTTGATACAGCATTTACAAATTTAGCATAAGGTAAACCTCGAGACAAGAAATCAGCTGGATTCTCCTCACCAGGTATATGATTAAATGTTAACACATGCTGACCCAAACTATTATACTTCTCTTGCATCTGATTAATTTCAGCGACTCTGTTTTGTACGTACACAATTTTACTGTTTCCATTATGAATCCATTGTAAGGATACCTCATTATCAGACCAAATTACAGTGTCACTAATATTTATCTCCTGCAACTTATTTCTTATATAATTAGCTAATTTGACACCTACATAAATGGCTGTTAATTCCAACTGAGGTAAGGTACATGATTTAATTGCTGACCTAGAAAATGTACAGAGAACCTTCACGGCGCGCATAACGGAGATAAAACACCTCAATTACTAGGAGCACTTGAGGTTCCTAAACCTGTATTCTCTGGAAGGCAGGGAGAGATACATGATTATATACACCTGGAAAATCCTAGAGGGACTAGTACCGAACTTGCACACGAAAATCACTCACTACGAAAGCAAAAGACTTGGCAGATGATGCAACATCCCCCCAATGAAAAGCAGGGGTGTCACTAGCACGTTAAGAGACCATACAATAAGTGTCAGGGGCCTGAGACTGTTCAACTGCCTCCCAGCATACATAAGGGGGATTACCAACAGTCCCCTGGCAGTCTTCAAGCTGGCACTGGACAAGCACCTAAAGTCGGTTCCTGACCAGCTGGGCTGTGGCTCGTACATTGGTTTGCGTGCAGCTAGCAGTAACAGCCTGGTTGATCAGACTCTGATCAACCAGGAGGCCTGGTCACAGACCGGGCCGCGGGGGCGTTGACCCCCGGAACTCTCTCCAGGTAAACTCCAGGAGACACTTTAGCCTTAGACATAACAAGAGAAATAACACTATTACATTGAAGGTAAGCAACTGCTCCATATGACAATTTTGAAGCATCACAAAAAATGTGGAGTACATTTTTCCCATTTGGATTGGCCACCTGGCGTGGGAACTCCAACACTGGAATTTTCTCATAATCACCAATTAATTCATCCCACCTGTTAATGAATTCCTCAGGTAGAATTTCATCCCAAGCACATTTAAGTTTCCATGCTTCCTGAATTAATAATTTCCCTCTTATAGTAAGGGGTAACACTAAACCTAGTGGATCAAAACATTTGGAAACTTCAGCAAGCAAAACTCTCTTAGTTAATTTATTGGGCATACTGTAATTATTAGGTTTTAACATTAACAAATCTCCCTCAGTATCCCAAGTTAAACCCAATACATTACTACATTTTGGCACTTCATCTCCAGGGTAATCTTTACTTATTTTGTCCTTTAATTTGGACGAATTACTATTCCATTCCCTCAGAGGCATATTTGCACTTTGCATTATTTTATTAGCCTCTCCATAAGTCATTAACAGTTCCTCTTCAGTTGACGTCACACCCAGGAAATTGTCCACATAAAATTGTTTGCTCATTACTTTACTCAGTAGACTTTCCGTACTTTTAAGGTGTGCATTTATCGTCACTTGAAGTAGGAACGGACTGGATGTAGCACCAAATAATACGCTCCTAAAGCAGAAGGTTTTCAGAGGGCTAAGTGGGTCATTAGGATTTTCAGGCCATAAGAAGCGGGTACAATCCCGGTCAGCCTCTTGTAAACCCACTCTTAGGAAAGCTTTACTTATGTCAGCCGTAAAGGCATAATGCTTCACTCTGAAATTTAATGAGATATCTCCTAATTTTTCCGTCAATGACGGACCTGTCATCAAACAGTCATTTAAACTAGGTACATTTTTGTTACTCCTGGCACTACAATTAAACACAATCCTCAAAGGAGTGGTCTTAGAATCCTTCGTCACTCCGTGATGGGGTAAATAGTGACCATAAATTTTGGCTTGCTCAGGAGGTACCTCTTCTATAAATTTATTAATTAACTGCTCAGCAATTATATCATTATAGGCAGTTAACAATTCTGGTGTCTTACTCAGTTCGCGGAGCTGAGCCTTTAATTGTCCATATGCCATTCTGTAATTAGTGGGCAATTCTGGATGGTTCAGTCTCCACGGAAGTCGTACCCAGTATTGTCCAGATTCAAATTTTACATCTCTCAGGTATTGCTCCTGAGTAAAAGAATCGTCTGGACTTTCTTCATTTACATTTATTCCAATGCTGTCTAATTCCCACAATTTATGCACTGGCTCAACACCATCCTCTATGGAAGAATTATACTGGGGTACAACTTCATGAGTAAGACACACAGTTATGGTATTTGTAGTTTCCTCTAGTCATGAATTATTATTACGAGGAATCCTACCATACATTACATGGCCTCCTGCAGTCTTCAAAAGGGTGACACCACATTTGTTTACCATACCCTTTACAAAGGAGGCATAATAGTCACTACCTATCAAAATATTTATTAGGCCTACAGAATCATCACTTACACCTGAAGGCGCTAAATTTACATTATGTGAAAGTCTTTCTGTAGCTTTACTAAGCCCTAGGGGTGTCACTAGCACGTTAAGAGACCATACAATAAGTGTCAGGGGCCCGAGACTGTTCAACTGCCTCCCAGCACACATAAGGGGGATTACCAACAGACCCCTGGCAGTCTTCAAGCTGGCACTGGACAAGCACCTAAAGTCAGTTCCGGATCGGCCGGGCTGTGGCTCGTACGTTGGTTTGCGTGCAGCCAGCAGCAACAGCCTGGTTGATCAGGCGCTGATCCACCAGGAGGCCTGGTCACAGACCGGGCCGCGGGGGCGTTGACCCCCGAAACTCTCTCCAGGTAAACTCCAGGTACTGTAGTTATTTTCTCTGGAAGTCTATCTACAATTACTGCATTAACACGTTTTTTCTCATTGCCCAACCTGACAGTTACATAAACAGTGTCATACAATTGAGACCTTTTATCCGAGAGAAAACCAGATAATTTTAAAGTTGTGGGATCTCCCATCTGTACTTTCATACCATCAAGACATTTGCGTTTTATGAAAGTTGCTCTGGACCTATTAATTACCAATGAAATATGTATAACCAGGAATACTGGTAAATATATAAATTTTGTGGACTGTATATTAAAAATAATAAATGGTTATATATATACACAATTACATAACAGAAGGAAAATATATCTTAATATCACTCACCAATTTGACTGGAGATTAATGTGTATCATACTCAGAAAACCTCACTCTAACTAAATCTATGAAAATAATGCTGGCCAGAATTACACACAAATCTAGAGAGCTTATCTGAGGTTCCTGGAGAGGTCTTGTCCAGTCGCCTGATATCTCAAATTATGCAGGAATGCATATCCACCAATTTCGCCTCCTATTTGAGAGGTGTCAACACTATTTTAACCTCTAGAGCATGAAAATTTCTACCCATTACACCAACGTTCTAATACAAATTCAAAACCAAGATGGCGAGTCTCCTGTCTGCCCAAGCGCAGGTTCAGTTTCCCATTTTCGATAACATACTTCTTTTAAAAATACAATATAGGGCATCTATTTACCTATAAATTACCGTATTTCCGGAAAATATACAGTATTTTCCACAGTAGTAGTAGACGGGAAGCAGAGTTTGATACTGCGTAAGCTGTCAGTAACCTTTACATACCCAACAAGAACAAGACGAAGCAGGTTTAACATTAGGACGATTTTTGCTCATTTATAGAGAAGATAAAGTTGCTACATCATGGTTGATCAGAGTAAAGGTGAGCATCGCTGCTAAATGATATTTATGAGGGAGATATTGTAATGGTTATGATGCTTTCTGAGGTTCCCTCTGGTATGAAGTTCCAGCATGTGTGGGGTTTCTTACCTTCTATGGTCTGAGGTTATCCTCAATATCCTGAGGTTGTCTCCTCTGGTCTGAGGTTTTCTATGGTCTGAGATTGTGTTTTTATGGGCAAAGGTTGTCTGCTGTGGTCTGAGGTTGTCTTTTATGGTCTGAGGTTGTCCCCTAAGGTTTGAAATAGTCTCAAGTCTGGAGATGTTCCCTCTGGTCGTTGATGCCATCTGGTTCATGGTTGTTCCGGTCTGGGGTTGTTCCTTATGTGTTGGTGTTGTACCCTTCACTCTAGAGTTGTTCTTTGTGGTCTGGAGTTTTCCTTCTTGGGCTGGGAATGTTCACTCTGGTCTGAGGGTGTTCACTCTGGCCAGAGGGTGTTCACTCTGGTCAGTGGTTGCTCACTCTGGTCAGAGGGTGTTCACTCTGGTCAGTGGTTGCTCACTCTGGTCAGAGGGTGTTCACTCTGGTCAGAGAGTGTTCACTCTGGTCAGAGGGTGTTCACTCTGGTCAGAGGGTGTTCACTCTGGTTGGAGGGTGTTCACTCTGGTCAGAGGGTGTTCACTCTGGTCGGAGGGTGTTCACTCTAGTCGGAGGGTGTTCACTCTGGTCAGAGGGTGTTCACTCTGGTCAGAGGGTGTTCACTCTGGTCAGAGGGTGTTCACTCTGGTTGGAGGGTGTTCACTCTGGTCAGAGGGTGTTCACTCTGGTCGGAGGGTGTTCACTCTGGTTGGAGGGTGTTCACTCTGGTCAGAGGGTGTTCACTCTGGTCAGAGGGTGTTCACTCTGGTTGGAGGGTGTTCACTCTGGTCAGAGGGTGTTCACTCTGGTCAGAGGGTGTTCACTCTGGTTGGAGGGTGTTCACTCTGGTCAGAGGGTGTTCACTCTGGTCAGAGGGTGTTCACTCTGATCTGAAGGTGTTAGCTCTGGTTGGAGAAACTTTGATGTAAGTGGACTTGCCCCATACTTCAGAAGACTATATCTGTGGACACAATGCAGAATTATAGACTTCTGTCCATTTTCTCTGATAATTGGAGTGCCCAGACAGTTTTTTTTGTCAGAAATTGCCAAATTCCATTGAGAAGTTTCACTGTACTGTATGTATGATGTTGGGAAATCTGTTTTTCACATCTCATGATATAAAACCAGCAGCCTACTGTATTAGTTTAAATTGAACACTTCATAACTACAGCCTTGGCTTCAGAGCTCTAACAGCTAAGTTATTTTACATCCAGCTATTTATATTTGGTCACATTTAACTGCATTTACCACTTTAATCACAACACTGACCAGTTCAGAGTATCCTGAGGTCCTCTAATGTTCTTGGAATTTATTTACTGCCATATATTTGTATCATTATCAGCTTACTTGTTTCACTACTTATTCCGTCATCAAGATTGTTTATACTGTATACCGGCATAATTATTATGGATTTTTTTGAGAATTCGATATTTTTCTACTAAAACGTCAATTAAACCACTTTTACTGACTGCTAGTGGATTTATTTTTATACACTAGTACAGGTCAACTATATTACATTCATTAATATTTGGTTTAAACACCTCTAGCATTCATAAGTGGTTTTTACAGTGCCAATGATCAAAGTTTTTCATAATTCCTTTGATTCTGGCAGAATGAAACCAAACCTTAATAAGACATTCTGTAAGTTGCACTTTGGTCGTAAAGGGAACTTCATGTATTTTATCCTTCATTACAGACCAACCATAAACTCTCAGTAGGGTTTGTGTTGGGAGTTTCCAGCCCATGGGTGCAGCTCAACACCATTTTGTGCACACCACATCTTTACTGATTTTGCCATGTAACATAAGGCTGAGTGTTGTTGGAATATCCAACATCCATCACCATACCAATTCCTTATTTGAGGCAGTAATTGATGTTGTAATACAGAACATATCCCCCTGTATCCATGGGGATATGTTCCAAGACCTACTGTGGATACCTGAAACCATGAATTGTAGCAAACCCTATATACATGTCATTTTTTGTTTATATGCCTACCTGTGATAAAGTTTAATTGATAAATTACACACAAAAAGTGGAGAATTAGCACCTTTTCACTGGCAGGACTTTTTTTAGACTGTGACCATCACTACTTTTGTGCTTTGGTGCCATTATTAAGCAAAATTAAGGGCTATTTTCGAGCCACGGTAAATCGTGGATAAACAATGGAAACAATCTGCAGATATGGGGTTTCTACTTTACTTCTATATACTTAACCTGGTTCATGGTACCCTCAACAGTGTGCAAACGACTTGTTCCATGAACAGACATGGCTCCCCACACCATGATCTTCTGAGGAAATTTGACCATCTTCAGACATTCAGGCATAAATTCCTCACCTGACCACCTTCTTACAGTCAGCACACAGTCATCCAGCACTGCAATGGTTGATGTTCATTAGATAACACCACCTGCAACAATAGAAAAGATAATAGAAGTGGCAGAATAACCAGAGAAGCTGAACAGTAATCTTAATTTTTTCAAATAGAATTGTCGTTTTACTAATAATTAATGTTCTTTTATGAACAACAAATGAGCTGAATAGCTAAATGTAATTCTTACCTGCTCCCATTGTTCAGAAGTCCATTCAGTGTGATTCTTAGTCCAGGCTAAACGTTTCCGTATCATGGGTTCAGTAAGTCGCAGCTTCTTTCTGGGATGATATGCTTACAATCCACTCTCCAAAAGCCTCATTAACTGTCCTTTTTGCAAGGCTAACACCTGCTGCTGCTAGGTCAGAGGAAATCTGCCTGCAAGATGCTTTTCTGTTGTTAAAAGCCATTCGTATTGTTTTTGTATAATCTCGTTGTTTCCCTTTTCTACCACATCTTCCCACCCATTTTGAGTTTAAATCTTGATTATAATTCAATTTCTTCTTAATTTTACTGATTGTTTGAGTTGAAACACCAAGTTTTATTGCTGTTTCTTTCTGTTTCAGTTTGCTATCACTTAATAAACTGCTTATCTGTTTCACTTTGCAAGGACTTAAATTGCTATTTTTACCCTTTTCTGCTGACTTCCTTTCTTATCATTAAGCTGCAAAGAAAAAACAAAAGGTACTTTTAGTAGAAAGCACAGGTACAGAAAATACACTTAATGGAATTATTACAGTCAATAAGAAGCAGAAAATGCCCTTGTGCACTCAACAGGACAGCAAGGTATTATGCCAAACTTGATGGCTGGCATGGTGCCCACACATGTTAAAGCATTTACAGATGCATGGAGGGGTGGTCAAACAAATATTAATCACTGTAAAATAGCTGACCTGTATTGATATATAAAAGTAAATCTATTAGCAGTCAGTGAAATTGGTTTATTTAACCTCTTAGTAAAAAAATATAAAATTTTCAAAAAACCCATAATAATTATTCCAGTATGTACTGTATTATGTAGATTATGACCAAGTGATCCCATACTGACTAGTGGAATGCTGTTTATGACTGGTCCCCATATTGATTCCTCTCTATGCAAATTCACTTACAGCCTGGTTGACCAGGCAAGCACCAGATGAGCCTGGCCCATGGCCAGGCTCTGAGAGTAGTTAAACTCTCAAAACTCTTCAAAGGTAAGGTATACATGTCAGTCAACTGTTCTTCAGAACCCTTGACTCTGTGCCAGCAGTCTCTTATATAAAGAACATTGTCTTTACATTGTCTACAACTTCAAATAACTTGATAAAAAAAAAGTCAGAATTTTTTGTAGGGGAAGAATGATACCTGGTGGACTTGAGTTTAGAATCACTGATCAAATTCTGTTCATTAAAATGACTTAAAACTGATTTATTATTATTGATCCCAGTTCAACTATTTACTCCACTACTGAGGTTAGAATGACAGGGCAACAATAAAATTTATTAGTCAGGTTGCAGATTTAATTTTTTAAATCTTTATTTGAGGTATCATACACCTATCACTTTCAGTAGCATAACACTGATAGATTGATAGACAGGAGAGGCTTACAATATAATTTAGAGAATTAATAGCTTGATACACTATATAAGTTAATACTGTGTATTGTTGTGTATAGATATAAATAATGCAGGCAGTCATGAGTAAAATAACTACATTATAAATAAATAAATAAATAAATAGTTTATTTCTTTGCAAAGGTTACAATGTGTAATTACAATTTTGATTTGCTAAGTACAAAGATAGCCACTGTCATGCCGAGACATTTTGGTAAATAATTATTATGTAAAAATACCTGGAGTATACCTGGAGGGTCTTCTGGGTGTCAGGCCCTTCAATTAAATATTTATGTATTTTTTGTATTATGCTCTCATAAAATAGGTTCAGTATTTATTAGGTATGTATCACCAGCAGACAATCCACTCCATATATCATGGCATGACAGCATGTGGGTACCACATCTCAACTCGACAAACATCATGGATTACTTCAGTGAGCGGACAAACCCCTTCTACTCAAGAGACTGCAACAATGAGTTTATCAAGATGCAGCAGAACACAAGGGTCGACCAGCTTACGTGAGTTTCTGGGGCTGTTTGTCTTACTTCCAGAATACATTACAATAAGTGTGATAGTGTATGCTTGGTGGACATCTGTTTGTCTAGATGGGTATTTTTATGATTATTGTCCACATTCATTGTTATTACATATAGTATTAGTACCTCCTTGCATAAGATGAGGAGGCATTCACTGCGAAAAAAAATTATTAATGACAATCAGAATAACAGCTGGCCTTTCATATTACCTTTCACACTCTTTAAAATCATGTGATTACCTATTTTTTATGATTACATTACCTGTTTGTTGTTTCTGTAGCAAAGTTCTGTTTGTATAGTCAGCTCTTTAGTATTTAGCTTGTCATTAATCTGTAATTTTTTTAAGCTTTCAGTAGTTGTAGTACATCCCATCTCCTCTTGGATCCTGTCTCAACAGTTTGAGGAATTAATTTTTCATGTGCTTTCAACTCATTTTTTTTCTTAGTTTATATTTGAAACCTATTGCTCTCATGTTGATATTGCTGATAAATATTCCTTTCCTGTTTATAATATTCTTTTATAACTTTATATGTATTTAACAAATCTGTCTGCCACTGAGATTTTTTATTCTTTCCATCCCTTTTTGAGTTCATATTTCTTAACTGCCTGGATAGTAGGTTGGTAGACAGCAACCGCCCAGGGAGGTACTACCGTCCTGCCAAGTGAGTGTAAAACGAAAGCCTGTAATTGTTTTACATGATGGTAGGATTGCTGGTGTCCTTTTTTCTGTCTCATAAACATGCAAGATTTCAGGTACGTCTTGCTACTTCTACTTACACTTAGGTCACACTACACATGCATGTACAAGCATATATATGTATATATACACATCCCTCTGGGTTTTCTTCTATTTTCTTTCTAGTTCTTGTTGTTTATTTCCTCTTATCTCCATGGGGAAGTGGAACAGAATTCTTCCTCCGTAAGCCATGCGTGTTGTAAGAGGCGACTAAAATGCCGGGAGCAAGGGGCTAGTAACCCCTTTTCCCATATAAATTACTAAATTTAAAAAGAGAAACTTTAGTTTTTCTTTTTGGGCCACCCTGCTTTGGTGGGATACGGCCGGTTTGTTGAAAAAAAAAAAAAATTCTTAACTGCCTAGATAGTAGGTTGGTAGACAGCAGCTGCCCAGAGAGGTACAACCGTCATGCTAAGTGAGTGTAAAACGGAAGCCTGTAATTGTTTTATATGATGGTAGGATTGCTGGTGTCTTTTTTCTGTCTCATAAACATTCAAGATTTCAGGTACGTCTTGCTACTTACTCACACTACACATATATGTACATGCATTTGTATACACACCTATCTGGGCTTTCTTCTATTTTCCTACTAGTTCTTGTTTATTTCCTCTTATCTCTATGAGGAAGTGGAACAGAATGCTTCCTCCATAAGCCATGCATGTCGTAAGAGGTGACTAACATGCCGGGAGCAAGGGGCTAGTAACCCCTTCTCATGTATAAATTACTAAAGTTAAAAAGAGAGACTTTTGTTTTTGTTTTTGGGCCACCCTCCCTCCGTGGGATACAGCCAGTTTATTGAAAGAAGATTTCCTAACTGAGCCATTTTGTAGCATTTCTAGACATTTTCAGTTTAACCCATAAAAAAGTGAGGATGCTCAAGTACTGGATCAGGAAAAAATTTAACATTTCAGAAATTAAATTTTACTCAATGTGAAATACACTGCATCTTTATCTTACCCCAACAGCCACATGCAGGGAGTCGAGTACATGCTGCTTCACACTCAAGAACCCATTCTCTACATCATTCGGAAACAGCAGCGCTTTTCTCCAACTCAGGTTAATCCTCTTGCCAACTATCACATTATCGGTGGACAAGTGTTTCAGACACCTGATTTAGGATCTGTTATCAACTCCAGAACGGTGAGATTACATCTGTAATTACAGCCTCTCCTCACTTAACAATGGTGTTCCGTTCCTGAGACCACGTTGTTAAATGAAATCGTCACTAAGTGAGGAGCATACTATAATGGTAGTGAGTTTGTGTCACCCATCTTTGATATTGTTTTAATGTCATCTTTGCACCATTTCTGGTATGTTTTTAAATGTTTATGTAGTAGTGTACTGTATATTGAAATAAACAGAATAGAGGAAATCAGCTCTAATGAACATTACGTATTTAGGTATGAATACGGGTCAGAGAGCCCGTTGTAAGTCCAAGGCATTGGTAAATGAGTACATCGCTAAGTGAGGAGAGGCTGTATCTATCTGTAACTAGTACCTACTTGTAGCTACAAGAGCAGAGTTATACTTAGTAATTTTTTTTAACACACCATTTGTATCCCACTGAGGCAAGATGATCTAAAAAGTAAAATGAAAGTTTTCCTTTTTAAATTTAGTGCCTTGGTGGGGGACGGCCGACTTGTTAAAAAAAAAATAAAAAAATATCCTATGGTTATAGCACTTATAAGAGCGACCATCACTAATCCAGTATCATTGGGACCTGTAGCGTGCTGGATTAGTGATTTTGCCGGATCACAGAGTGGTTAGGTTAGAATACACTTAACCCAACAGATCCTTCACAGCAGGATTAGTCAGAAATTAGTGCCGGATTAGTGATGGAACCGGATTTGCGATTACTGGATTGGTGATGGCTGACCTGTATCTCCTTTTGAATCATTCCATTCTTCCACCACTCTATAAAGAAAAAATCTATGGCATCTCATAAATGTTAAAGGTACTAAGAGATCTTTATCCAAACATTCAGACAAACTTAACTGAAATACAGTGGACCCCCGGTTAATGAACTTTTTTCATTCCAGTAGTATGTTCAGGTGCCAGTACTGACCGAATTTTTTCCCATAAGGAATATTGTGAAGTAGATTAGTCCATTTCAGACCCCCAAACATACACGTACAAACGCACTTACATAAATACACTTACATAATTGGCCGCATTTGGAGGTGATCGTTAAGCGGGGTCCACTGTAATTATTTTTTCTCAGATTTATTACCAAATGCATTATTACTTTTTAGTTTCAATACTTCATAATTTTCACATTTTTTTGTTGCCCTATTTGAAGTTTATCTTACTCTGTTCCATTATTTCATTTTTGTCATTTTTTCTTGGGCAGTTGGCTGCTGTGAGTAACCTGACCAGTGCCTTCACTGAACTTCAGTCCTTCTCCCACTACCATTTGTCGCGAGGCTACTGGTGGCAGTTTCGAAACCAGATGGAACAAACTGAGCAACAGAAGAGGGATAAAGAGAAGAAGGTAACGCTGAGAATGACATCCTGGGATGCATGATTTTTTATTCTGTTAATTATTATTATTGTTATTATTATAGCTGAGTTTATACTGGAAAGTAGCGAGAGAGTGACCACTGTCTAAGAAACCATGGGACGGGTGGGGTTTGAACCCAATACCTGGAGAGGGTTTCAGGGGTCAATGCCCCCATGGTCTGGTCTGAGACCAGGCCTCATGGTGGACCAGGGTCTAATCAACCAGGGTCTAATAAACCAACGTATGAACCAAAGCCTGGCTGATCAGGTACTGATTTTAGGTGCCTGTCCAGCGCTTTCTTGAAGACAGCCAGGGGTCTGTTGGTAATCCTCCTCATGTATGCTGGGAGGCAGTTGAAGGGGGCAGTTAGTGTACAGCAATATTCCAACTTAGAGAGGACAAGCGATTTGAAGAGGATCATCATGGGCTTGGCGTCCCTAGTTTTGAAGGTTCTCATTATCTATCGTATCATTTTTATAGCAGATGAGGTAGATACATTGTTGTGGTCTTTGAAGTTGAGATCCTCATACATTATCACTCCCAGGTCCTTCACATTAGTTTTTTGCTCACTTGTTTGGTTAGAATTTGTTTTATACCTTGATACAGCTTTAGTTTCCTCAAGTTTTCCATATCTGAGTAGTTGAAATTTCTCTTTATTGAACTCCCTATTGTTTTCTGCGGCCCATTTAAAGATTTGGTTGATGTCCACTTGGAGTCTTGCATTGTCTTCAATGGAGGACACTGTCATGGCAATTCAGGTGTCATCCACAAAGAAAAACATGGAGCTATGACTTACATCTCTGTAAGGTGAGTCGTAAAATTCCAGGCCAGTGTGTATAAATGGTGTATAAATATACCTAGTTGGATAAATCTTATTGTAGCCAGCTGGCACAGTGGCTTATGCGCTGGTCTGGAGTTTTCAACTCACTTGCTGTGAGTTCAAACCCCCACTTGTACTGTGGTTTGTTTGCAATCATATTACAGTGGACCCTCAACCAACGTTGGCATCGTCTAACGTTAAATCCGACTAGCGATACATTTTAACGCAAAAATTTTGCCTCGACTGGGGCTAAAAAACCCGACCAACGCTATTCGTTCCATTCGAGACGCGTCCACTTGTGGCCTTAGCGCGCCTCACTTGTCCCGTGGGTGCCAGTGTTTACAAGCCAGCCAGCCACCGCGGTCCCATCCAAACGTACAATCGGAACATTTCATATTATCACAGCGTTTGTAGTGATTGCGCCTGCAAAATAAGTCACCATGGGCCCCAAGAAAGCTTCTAGTGCCAACCCTACAGCAAAAAGGGTGAGAATTATTATGGATATGAAGAAAGAGATCATTGCTAAGTATGAAAGTGGAGTGTGTGTCTCCGAGCAAGCCAGGTTGTACACAAAACCCCAATCAACCATCGCTACTATTGTGGGCAAGAAAACGGCAATCAAGGAAGCTGTTCTTGCTAAAGGTGCAACTATGTTTTCGAAACTGAGATTGCAAGTGATAGAAGATGTTAAGAGACTGTTATTGGTGTGGATAAACGAAAAGCAGATAGCAGGAGATAGCATCTCTCAAGCGATCATATGTGAAAAGGCTAGGAAGTTGCATGACGATTTAATTAAAAAAATGCCAGCAACTAGTGGTGATGTGAGTGAATTTAAGGCCAGCAAAGGTTGGTTTGAGAGATTTAAGAATCGTAGTGGCATACATAGTGTGATAAGGCATGGTGAGGCTGCCAGTTCGGACCACAAAGCGGCTGAAAAATTATTTTTATTTTTTTTTATTATCACACTGGCCGATTCCCACCAAGGCAGGGTGGCCCGAAAAAGAAAAACTTTCACCATCATTCACTCCATCACTGTCTTGCCAGAAGGGTGCTTTACACTACAGTTTTTAAACTGCAACATTAACACCCCTCCTTCAGAGTGCAGGCACTGTACTTCCCATCTCCAGGACTCAAGTCCGGCCTGCCGGTTTCCCTGAACCCCTTCATAAATGTTACTTTGCTCACACTCCAACAGTACGTCAAGTATTAAAAACCATTTGTCTCCATTCACTCCTATCAAAAACGCTCACGCATGCCTGCTGGATGTCCAAGCCCCTCGCACACAAAACCTCCTTTACCCCCTCCCTCCAACCTTTCCTAGGCCGACCCCTACCCCGCCTTCCTTCCACTACAGACTGATACACTCTTGAAGTTATTCTGTTTCGCTCCATTCTCTCCACATGTCCGAACCACCTCAACAACCCTTCCTCAGCCCTCTGGACAACAGTTTTGGTAATCCCGCACCTCCTCCTAACTTCCAAACTACGAATTCTCTGCATTATATTCACACCACACATTGCTCTCAGACATGACATCTCCACTGCCTCCAGCTTTCTCCTCGCTGCAACATTCATCACCCATGCTTCACACCCATATAAGAGCGTTGGTAAAACTATACTCTCATACATTCCCCTCTTTGCCTCCAAGGACAAAGTTCTTTGTCTCCACAGACTCCTAAGTGCACCACTCACCCTTTTCCCCTCATCAATTCTATGATTCACCTCATCTTTCATAGACCCATCTGCTGACATGTCCACTCCTAAATATCTGAATACATTCACCTCCTCCATACTCTCTCCCTCCAATCTGATATCCAATCTTTCATCATCTAATCTTTTTGTTATCCTCATAACCTTACTCTTTCCTGTATTCACTTTCAATTTTCTTCTTTTACACACCCTACCAAATTCATCCACCAATCTCTGCAACTTCTCTTCAGAATCTCCCAAGAGCACAGTGTCATCAGCAAAGAGCAACTGTGAAAAATATGTGCAGGAATTCAAGAAGTACATAGACAGTGAAGGACTGAAACCTGAACAAGTGTTTAATTGTGACGAAACAGGCCTATTTTGGAAGAAAATGCCAAGCAGGACCTACATTACTCAGGAGGAAAAGGCACTCCCAGGACATAAGCCTATGAAAGACAGGCTTACTCTGTTGATGTGTGCCAATGCTAGTGGTGATTGCAAAGTGAAGCCTTTATTGGTGTATCACTCTGGAACTCCCAGAGTGTTCAGGAAAAACAGTGTCCTCAAGGCTAATTTGTGTGTGCTGTGGAGGGCAAACAGTAAGGCATGGGTCACTAGGGACTTTTTCTTTGACTGGTTACACCATGCATTTGCCCCCACTGTGAAAAATTACCTCCTGGAAAATAAATTGGATATTAAGTGCCTCCTGGTATTAGACAATACTCCTGGTCATCCTTCAGACTTGGCAGAGTGACTGTCTGCGGACATGAGCTTCATTAAGGTCAAGTTTTTGCCTCCTAATACCACTCCTCTCCTGCAGCCCATGGACCAGCAGGTCATTGCAGACTTCAAGAAACTGTACACAAAAGCTCTGTTTGAAAGGTGCTTTGTAGTGACCTCAGAAACTCACTTGACTCTAAGAGATCACTTTAGCATCCTCAATTGTGTAAACATTATAGGTAAGGCTTGGGAGGAAGTGACTAAGCGGACCTTGAACTCTGCTTGGAAAAAACTGTGGCCAGAATGTGTAGACAAAAGGGATTTTGAAGGGTTTGAGGCTAACCCTGGGAATCCTATGCCAGTTGAGGAATCCATTGTGGCATTGGGGAAGTCCTTGGGGTTGGAGGTTAGTGTGGAGAATGTGGAGGAGGACAATGAAGAACTAACCACTGATGAGCTGCTAGATCATCTTCAACAGCCAGAGGCCTCACCTGAGGAAACTGCTTCGGAGGAGGGGATAGAGAAATTGAAGAAGTTGCTTACTTCAAAGATTAAGGAAATGTGTGCAATGTGGCTTAAAGTGCAAACCTTTTTTGGTGAAAATCACCCTGACACAGCTACTGCAAGCCGTGTTGGCAACCTGTACACTGACAATGTTGTGAAACACTTTAGGACTGTTCTAAAGGAATGGGAGATACAGGCCTCTATGGACAGATATGTTGTGCGACAGAAGTCCAGTGACTCTCAAGCTGGTCCTAGTGGCATGAAAGAAGAAGGGAAGTAACCCCGGAAAAGGACTTGCCACCTCAAGTCCTAATGGAAGGGGATTCCCCTTCTTAACACTAACACCATCAACACTCTCCCCTCCTCCCATCCCATCAATCATCACCAGATCTTCAATAAAGGTAAGTGTCATGTAACTGTGCATGTCTTCTTCAGTTTGTGTGTATTAAAATTAATATTTCATGTGGTAAAATATTTTTTTTTCAATACTTTGGGGTGTCAGGAACAGATTAATTTGATTTCCATTATTTCTTATGGGGAAAATTAATTCGACTAATGATAATTTCGATTAACGATGAGCTCTCAGGAATGGATTAATATCGTTGGTCGAAGGTCCACTGTATTATGATTTTGTGAGACAACTGTCTGAGGGAACGTGAAAAGTCCTCGCCAAGCAGTGCAACATCCCCTCCCCCTCCCTAATGAAAAGTAGGAGTTCTATGAGTACACTAAGATATAACACAGTGAGTGTCAGGGGCCCAAGACTCTTCAGTTGCCTCCCAGCATCCTTGCATCACCTGTTGGCACTGCAATACAATTTCATTTTACCCCCCATTGGCAGTTTAAGGGTTAAAGTGTGCTGGGTGCCTCCATTCAGCGTACTTTAACGATGAGCACTGTAGGCGTTTGATTTATTTACAATATTTGCTTCTCTGATCCTAAGCTATTATTCACTACATTTGTATATATATATTGTGTACTCTGTGTACATTCTAAGTATATAGGGGAGCACTACAGTGTTATGAATATCAACAGACATGAGCCTACAGGGAGACAAAACAGGAAAAACATGTTTTGTATATTTTATTTCAGTTTGAGGTCCTCATTGTATGCAATTCTATGTTACTCCATTTTCCCCACATACTAATATGTTTATATGTATCAGTTTTCAGCAGTTCTTCACTCTTCTCTAAAGTATCATCAGGCATATCCAACCTAGTCTCCATATTTGCTGCTGTATTTTCTAACTAATTTTGGAATCCTTCCAGGCTGGTCAGGGAAAACGGGAAGAACCAGCATCTATGTTCCAGCACCGTCGAGTAGGCTCTTTGCTAGAGGATCTTCAGGTCAAATTTCCTTACAAGTTCCCAACTCAGGCACAGCAGCCAGCACAGCAACAGCCACAGCAACAACCACAGCAGCAATCACAGCAGCAGCAACAACCACAGCAGTCCCAACAACAGACTCAGCAACAGGAGGGAATAAAGACAGGTATTTAAGTGTGCACAGTATTTTGATGTTAGGTTTTCTACATTTGAAATAGCTCTTGGCAATTTTTTTTTTTCAACAAACTGGCTGTATCCTACTGAGGCAGGGTGACCTAAATTTAGTAATTTATACAGGAGAAGGGGTTACTAGCCCCTTACTCCCAGCATTATAGTAGCCTGTTACGACACACATGGCTTACAGAGTAAGATTCTGTTCCACTTCCCCATGGAGTTAAGAGGAAATAAAGAACAAGAACTATAAAGAAAATAGAAGAATACCCAGATGGGTATGTATATACAGTAGGGCCCTGCTTTATGGCGTTTCGCCTCATGGCGTTCCGCTAATACGGCGATCTCAAATTATGACCAAAACTTTCTATACGGCAAGTGGTCTTTCAAATACGGCGTGGGCCACCCGGTATGTTTACATTCTCCATGCGCACGTCTCTCTATTATGTAATAATAATCACTCTTGGGCACATTAAATGTCTAATTTTACATCAATATGGACATTTTCATTAATTCATCTATGATATTTTCTTCAAAATTATATAAGAAACACATTATATAGCATATAAAGATGCTGTTTATATGCTTTGGAGGTGTGGTTGCTGGGTGGAGGGAAAACATTACGTAATACTAATAATAATCACTCTTTGGCACATTAAATGTCTTATTTTACATTAATATAGACATTTTCATTAGTCCATCTATTATATTTTCTTCAAAATTATATAAGAAACACGTTACATAACATATAAACATTTTGTTTATATACTAAGGAGGTGTGGTAGCCGGGCGGAGGGAAAACATTACGTCACTTCCCTTAATACATAACGCTTTTGTTTACAATTCTTGGCAGGAATTATTCATTACTTTTCCCTTTGTTTATGATGGTATCTAAAGGTAGTTGTTAGAAACGATTAAACTCAGTGAACAAGGTATATCGATGGTAATATGGCTCTGGGCCAAATTAAATATCATGTAGCTATGTAGGTAGGTGTAGGTATGTAGCCCAGGCGGACTACATACCTACATTATTATTATAACTGATAATTATATGTATGTTTACCTGTACCTAAGTAAACTTACACACTGTGATGGCATGCAGGTACACATTAACCCTTTCAGGGTTGGTGCCGTACTATTACGGCTTGCACGCCAGGGTTGGTGCCGTACTAGTACGCATGAATTCTAGCGCTTTCAAATCTAGCGAGAGAAAGCTGGTAGGCCTACATATGAAAGAATGGGTCTATGTGGTCAGTTTGCGCAGTATAAAAAAAATCCTGCAGCACACAGTGCATAATGAGAAAAAAAACTTTGTGTTTTTGGTTTAAAACAGCAACTTTGCAGTGTATTTTCATATGCTATTTATTGTTGTATTCTAGTTTTCCTGGTCTCATTTTATAGAATGGAAGGCATATTACAGAAAATTGATGATTTTTATTGGTTTTACAATGAAAAGTACCTTGAAATTGAGCTCAAAGTAGCAGAAATGTTCGATTTTTGCCAAAGTTCAGAAGTAAATAAATCAAACCATAAGTCCAATACACGTCAACTGGTGAGTCTAATATTCTTTCACAAGTGTGTTGATATTATTTATACCATTTCTACACCATTTCTACACTAATGCAGTAGTCTGCATAACAGTAAATCTTCAATGTTTTATGAGAATAAAAATTCGAAGTGGAAAGCAAAAGAAATGTAACAGGCCTGGGGACATGAATAATGAACAGAGGAAATGTTATTTTAGTGCCAGGAATGTCTGTCTTGTTTATTCTGGACCCTGTTTGGAAATTGGCATCTTTTGAAATTTGTGTGAATTTCGGACCACTTTATTGGATAGTTGAATTCGGTAAATGGGTGGTTTCTTGTACTCATTCGATAGAAAAAAATGGAGTTCTAGTGAAACAGTTATGATTTTTGTCAACTGGTACATTGGAATTGGCCGAAAATAGGGCTCAAAGTGGGTGAAATCATCAATGCGTAAACATTGTCGAGACCGCTAAAATCGCGAGAGCATAATTCTGTAAGTTTTCCATCAAATTTTATACTTCTGGTGACATTATGATTGGGAAAAGATTCTCTATCATTCATAAGAAAAAATAATTATTATTTTTTTTTTTTCCAAAAATTTCTGACCCTGAGAACAAGTTTAGGAGAGGGCCTGCCAACCCTGAAAGGGTTAAAATCACTAAGAGTGTCTTATTAGTCTTGAAGATGTCATATTAATAATGATAATAATAGCAATAATAATCACTCTAAGGAGCATTAAATATCGTATAAAATGTTAATATAGACATTTTGCTTAATCCACCTAAACACAACGCACAGTAGAATAAATTAACATAAATATGAGATGTGGTAGCCAGGTGACTTGTAAGACTTGTGGTAGCCAGGCAACTTTTAGGACTTGTGGTAGCCAGGCAACTTGTAGGACTTGTGGTAGCCAGGCAACTTGTAGGACTTGTGGTAGCATTCGTCTGGTTTCTTTTCATTATATGTAGGTGGGGTTGGGAGGGCTGCCCTTCTTAGCTATCCATACTTCCCAACCTGACTCCATACAAATAAAACTCGCCTCTCACCCTACATTAAGACTACAAATATTTTAAGGTAATTAATGATTGTACTATACATGCATTTTATCGCTCTATGGAGCTTAATGTCGTAGTAGGTATAAGTGGCCAGGCAGGATGCCATACCTCCCACACGACTTTCTTCAAATAAATTCTTTTCACCTCTCACCCTACACTAAGACTATTAAGACTACAAATATTTTAAGGTAAGTAATGCGTGTACTGTATATGCATTTTATCGCTCTAGGGAGCTTTAAGCATTGTAGTATAGTATGTGTGGGTTGGATGGCCAGGAGGGCTACCACACCTGACTTCTTACCTGGAGTTTACCTGGAGAGAGTTTCGGGGGTCAACGCCCCCGCGGCCCGGTCTGTGACCAGGCCTCCTGGTGGATCAGCGCCTGATCAACCAGGCTGTTGCTGCTGGCTGCACGCAAACCAACGTACGAGCCACAGCCCGGCTGATCAGGAACTGACTTTAGGTGCTTGTCCAGTGCCAGCTTGAAGACTGCCAGGGGTCTGTTGGTAATCCCCCTTATGTGTGCTGGGAGGCAGTTGAACAGTCTCGGGCCCCTGACACTTATTGTATGGTCTCTTAACGTGCTAGTGACACCCCTGCTTTTCATTGGGGGGATGGTGCATCGTCTGCCAAGTCTTTTGCTTTCGTAGTGAGTGATTTTCGTGTGCAAGTTCGGTACTAGTCCCTCTAGGATTTTCCAGGTGTATATAATCATGTATCTCTCCCTCCTGCGTTCCAGGGAATACAGGTTTAGAAACCTCAAGCGCTCCCAGTAATTGAGGTGTTTTATCTCCGTTATGCGCGCCGTGAAAGTTCTCTGTACATTTTCTAGGTCGGCAATTTCACCTGCCTTGAAAGGTGCTGTTAGAGTGCAGCAATATTCCAGCCTAGATAGAACAAGTGACCTGAAGAGTGTCATCATGGGCTTGGCCTCCCTAGTTTTGAAGGTTCTCATTATCCATCCTGTCATTTTTCTAGCAGATGCAATTGATACAATGTTATGGTCCTTGAATGTGAGATCCTCCAACATAATCACTCCCAGGTCTTTGACGTTGGTGTTTCGCTCTATTTTGTGGCCAGAATTTGTTTTGTACTCTGATGAAGATTTAATTTCCTCATGTTTACCATATCTGAGTAATTGAAATTTCTCATCGTTGAACTTCATATTGTTTTCTGCAGCCCACTGAAAGATTTGGTTGATGTCCGCCTGGAGCCTTGCAGTGTCTGCAATGGAAGACACTGTCATGCAGATTCGGGTGTCATCTGCAAAGGAAGACACGGTGCTGTGGCTGACATCCTTGTCTATGTCGGATATGAGGATGAGGAACAAGATGGGAGCTAGTACTGTGCCTTGTGGAACAGAGCTTTTCACCGTAGCTGCCTCGGAATTTACTCTGTTGACGACTACTCTCTGTGTTCTGTTAGTGAGGAAATTATAGATCCATCGACCGACTTTTCCTGTTATTCCTTTAGCGCGCATTTTGTGCGCTATTACGCCATGGTCACACTTGTCGAAGGCTTTTGCAAAGTCTGTATATATTACATCTGCATTCTTTTTGTCTTCTAGTGCATTTAGGACCTTGTCGTAGTGATCCAGTAGTTGAGACAGACAGGAGCGACCTGTTCTAAACCCATGTTGCCCTGGGTTGTGTAACTGATGGGTTTCTAGATGGGTGGTGATCTTGCTTCTTAGGACCCTTTCAAAGATTTTTATGATATGGGATGTTAGTGCTATTGGTCTGTAGTTCTTTGCTGTTGCTTTACTGCCCCCTTTGTGGAGTGGGGCTATGTCTGTTGTTTTTAGTAACTGAGGGACGACCCCCGTGTCCATGCTCCCTCTCCATAGGATGGAAAAGGCTCGTGATAGGGGCTTCTTGCAGTTCTTGATGAACACAGAGTTCCATGAGTCTGGCCCTGGGGCAGAGTGCATGGGCATGTCATTTATCGCCTGTTCGAAGTCATTTGGCGTCAGGATAACATCGGATAGGCTTGTGTTAATCAAATTTTGTGGCTCTCTCATAAAAAATTCATTTTGATCTTCGACTCTCAGTCTGGTTAGCGGCTTGCTAAAAACTGAGTCATATTGGGACTTGAGTAGCTCACTCATTTCCTTGCTGTCATCTGTGTAGGACCCATCTTGTTTAAGTAGGGGCCCAATACTGGACGTTGTTCTCGATTTTGATTTGGCATAGGAGAAGAAATACTTTGGGTTTCTTTCGATTTCATTTATGGCTTTTAGTTCTTCCCGCGATTCCTGACTCCTAAAGGATTCTTTTAGCTTAAGTTCGATGCTTGCTATTTCTCTGACCAGTGTCTCCCTGCGCATTTCAGATATATTGACCTCTTTTAGCCGCTCTGTTATTCTTTTCCGTCGCCTGTAAAGGGAGCGCCTGTCTCTTTCTATTTTACATCTACTCCTCCTTTTTCTTAGAGGAATAAGCCTTGTGCATACATCGAGTGCCACCGAGTTAATCTGTTCTAGGCATAAGTTTGGGTCTGTGTTGCTTAGTATATCTTCCCAGCTTATATCGGTTAGGACTTAGAGTAAATACTACTCACCTTTTGCCCTACATTAAGACTACAAATATTTTGAGGTAAATAATGAGTGCACTGTGTGTGTATTTGACTTTTTAATGCCTAGTTCTGTTGCTAACTTAATATATGTTAGTGTAAACTTGTTATCTGGCAGTTATATGCATTTATAAATGGAAAAAATGGAGTTCTGCTTTCCAGCTAAGTTTGCTTTCCGGCAGTAGCCTGGAATCTAACCTGCTGAATAAGTGGATCCCTGCTGTATATGCATGTACATGCAGTGTAGTGTGACCTAAGTGAAGTAGAAGTAACGACATTCCTGGTATCCCGCGTGTTTATGAGACAAAGAAAAACACCAGCAATCCTCTGTTTCACACTAAATTGGTAGGACGGCAGTGCCTCCCTGGGTGGTTGCTGTCTACCAACCTACTACCTAGATTGGCAAATTTTATGTTCAAAATACAGAAACTTTGAGCAATGAAGATGAGGTTGTCAGTAGCCATGTGGAATGTTATAATTTTGGTTTGTTTGTTAGCTTCCTCTTGTCTCACAATATACCTCTAGCTTCCACCTGCCTCACAACATGCCTCTAGCTTCCACCTGCCTCAGTACCTCTAGCTTCCACCTTCCTAAAGACCTGGTGGCAGACAGGTATAGTAGTAGCTGCCTGCAACTCCAGCTGCTATAATACATTGCATTTTTTAATTAACCCTTTGAGGGTTTGTACCAAAGTACAGTGGACCCCCGCATAACGATGGCATCACATAGCGATTATTTCGCATACCGCTTACTTTAATTGCAAAAATTTTGCCTCACATACCGCTTAAAAACCCGCTTACCGATTTTCGTCCGAGACGCGTCCAATGTGCGGCCTGAGCCACGCTCACATGTTCCGCCGGTGGCATTGTTTACCAGCCAGCCTCCGCGGTAACATCCAAGCATACAATCGGAATATTTCGTATTATTACAGTGTTTTCGGTGCTTTTTCTGGAAAATAAGTGACCATGGGCCCCAAGAAAGCTTCTAGTACCAACCCTACAGCAATAAGGGTGAGAATTACAATAGAGATGAAGAAAAAGATCATTGATAAGTATGAAAGTGGAGTGCATGTCTCCGAGCTGGCCAGGTTGTATAATAAACCCCAATCAACCATCGCTACTATTGGTGGTACAGCTGCTGCTGCTGCTGCACTGTCAGCTGCTGCTGCTGCTGTAGCACCGTTGTTGGTGTGGCTTATTGAGAATACCAAGAAACAATTAACCCCAGAGGATTTGCCACCCAGGATAACCCAAAAAAGTCAGTGTCATCGAAGACTGTCTAACTTATTTCCATTGGGGTCCTTAATCTTGTCTCCCAGGATGCAACCCACACAAGTCGACTAACACCCAGGTGAACAGGGAAAAATGCCTGGAACTAGTGCTCATACTGGTGAATTTAAAGCCAGCAAAGGTTGGTTTGAGAGATTTAAGAATCGTAGTGGCATACACAGTGTGATAAGGCCTGTTCTGGAAGAAAATGCCAAACAGGACCTACAGTACTCAGGAGGAAAAGGCACTCCCAGGACACAGTGTCTCATCAGTCATTGCTGCATCTTCAATAAAGGTAAGTGTCATTTATTCTTCATTTAGTAGACTAGTACATGCACAATATATACTGTGCATGTACTACTCTACTATTGTGTATGTATCCTTCTCTTTGTGTGTGGGAAAATGTATATTTCATGTGGTAAAATTTTTTTTTTCATACTTTTGGGTGTCTTGCACGGATTAATTTGATTTCCATTATTTCTTATGGGGAAAATTCATTCACAGCGATTATTTCGCATAACAATTACCCCTCTTGCACGGATTAAAATCGTTAACCGGGGGTCCACTGTACTATGGTTTTGAAGCCTGGGTCGATCCCATAGTTCTATGCCATGAGCTCAGCTCACTCAGATAAGCTTATTTTTTTTATTATCACACTGGCCGATTCCCACCAAGGCAGGGTGGCCCGAAAAAGAAAAACTTTCACCATCATTCACTCCATCACTGTCTTGCCAGAAGGGTGCTTTACACTACAGTTTTTAAACTGCAACATTAACACCCCTCCTTCAGAGTGCAGGCACTGTACTTCCCATCTCCAGGACTCAAGTCCGGCCTGCCGGTTTCCCTGAATCCCTTCATAAATGTTACTTTGCTCACACTCCAACAGCACGTCAAGTATTAAAAACCATTTGTCTCCATTCACTCCTATCAAACACGCTCACGCATGCCTGCTGGAAGTCCAAGCCCCTCGCACACAAAACCTCCTTTACCCCCTCCCTCCAACCCTTCCTAGGCCGACCCCTACCCCGCCTTCCTTCCACTACAGACTGATACACTCTTGAAGTCATTCTGTTTCGCTCCATTCTCTCTACATGTCCGAACCACCTCAACAACCCTTCCTCAGCCCTCTGGACAACAGTTTTGGTAATCCCGCACCTCCTCCTAACTTCCAAACTACGAATTCTCTGCATTTTATTCACACCACACATTGCCCTCAGACATGACATCTCCACTGCCTCCAGCCTTCTCCTCGCTGCAACATTCATCACCCACGCTTCACACCCATATAAGAGCGTTGGTAAAACTATACTCTCATACATTCCCCTCTTTGCCTCCAAGGACAAAGTTCTTTGTCTCCACAGACTCCTAAGTGCACCACTCACTCTTTTTCCCTCATCAATTCTATGATTCACCTCATCTTTCATAGACCCATCCGCTGACACGTCCACTCCCAAATATCTGAATACGTTCACCTCCTCCATACTCTCTCCCTCCAATCTGATATTCAATCTTTCATCACCTAATCTTTTTGTTATCCTCATAACCTTACTCTTTCCTGTATTCACCTTTAATTTTCTTCTTTTGCACACCCTACCAAATTCATCCACCAATCTCTGCAACTTCTCTTCAGAATCTCCCAAGAGCACAGTGTCATCAGCAAAGAGCAGCTGTGACAACTCCCATTTTGTGTGTGATTCTTTATCTTTTAACTCCACGCCTCTTGCCAAGACCCTCGCATTTACTTCTCTTACAACCCCATCTATAAATATATTAAACAACCACGGTGACATCACACATCCTTGTCTAAGGCCTACCTTTACTGGGAAAAAATTTCCCTCTTTCCTACATACTCTAACTTGAGCCTCACTATCCTCGTAAAAACTCTTCACTGCTTTCAGTAACCTACCTCCTACACCATACACTTGCAACATCTGCCACATTGCCCCCCTATCCACCCTGTCATACGCCTTTTCCAAATCCATAAATGCCACAAAGACCTCTTTAGCCTTATCTAAATACTGTTCACTTATATGTTTCACTGTAAACACCTGGTCCACACACCCCCTACCTTTCCTAAAGCCTCCTTGTTCATCTGCTATCCTATTCTCCGTCTTACTCTTAATTCTTTCAATTATAACTCTACCATACACCTTACCAGGTACACTCAACAGACTTATCCCCCTATAATTTTTGCACTCTCTTTTATCCCCTTTGCCTTTATACAAAGGAACTATGCATGCTCTCTGCCAATCCCTAGGTACCTTACCCTCTTCCATACATTTATTAAATAATTGCACCAACCACTCCAAAACTATATCCCCACCTGCTTTTAACATTTCTATCTTTATCCCATCAATCCCGGCTGCCTTACCCCCTTTCATTTTACCTACTGCCTCACGAACTTCCCCCACGCTCACAACTGGCTCTTCCTCACTCCTACAAGATGTTATTCCTCCTTGCCCTATACACGAAATCACTCAGATAAGCTGTGAGCAGTAAATTTGGGTCTATGCAGTAAGTGTGCACCATATAAAAAATAATTCCTCAGGCAAGCAGTGCATAATTAAAAAAAAACTGCGACCGTGTTTTCGGTTTAAAACAGCGACTTTGTGGTCTGTTTTCATATGGTTTTTATTGTTGTGTTCTTGGTTTCTTGGTCTCATATGATAGAATGGAAGATATATTACAGAAAAATAGAAATCAATCAAGTTTATTCTCTATAGGATTACAATGTGGGGTTTACAGATTTTGGTTATTGTGTGGTTTACATGTAATAAAATACTAATTACAGAGGCCACTAGGACACCTAGCATGGCTAGGCATTTCGGGCAGACTTCGATTAATTCTTAACGAATTAAACTCGTAAGTCAAAGTACCACTGTACGTCACTCATCCAATACACGTTCAACTGGTCAGTTTAATATGTGTCCACAAATGTGCTGACATTATACAATTTTTACAATAATGCGGTAGTCTGCATAACAGTAAATCTTTTATTTTTTTGTGTGAATAAAAATTCAAAATGGAAAGCAAGCATAATAGAAGTCTGAGAACGTGAGTGATGAGCAGAGGAAGTGTTGATTTAGTGCCAGGAATGTCTACATTGTTTATTTTGGATCCTGTTTTAAAATTGGCAATTTTTTAATTTTATATGAAATTAGCCAAATTACTGATTTCTGATCATTTTATTGGGTAGTTGAATTAGGTAAATAGGTGGTTTCTTATATTCAATCGATAGAATAGAAGGAATACTAGAGAAATAGCTATGAGTTTGGTTGACTTGAACAATGGAATTGGCTGAAAACAGGGTTCAAAGTGGGCGAAATTGCCAATGCTTATATATCGCTGAGACGGCTAACTTTGCGAGAGTGTAATTCTGTAAGTTTTTCCATCAAATTTCATACTTTTGGTTTCATTTTTTTTTTTAAATTCTCCGACCCTTAGAGCAAGTTTCAGATCAGGGGGTCCAGCCCTTAGGAAGATGGGATAATCCACATCCTGTCATGCATTAATGTGCCTTGTTTTTCTGTCTTGTCGTCCAAGCTATTAATTTTGGGCCAGGCACAGTACCTGTTTTGGGTTGGTGCATTGCCCTAAATTCAAAAGCAGTGGTATATTTTTATATTTTAAATGTGCTCATTAGATTTCCTACACTCAAATTTTTTTTAACTTCTATACCTTTTGAACATCAAAGTTTATGAAGTTAGAACAGTATTAAAAAGAGATACTTTCTGAAACATAAACCTAAATCTGAAAAAAAAATTAATTATGATGACAATCTTTGCCATGTTTCAGCAGAATGAGTTGTCTTAACCCTTTGACTGTTTTGGTCGTATATATACGTCTTACGAGCCACCGTTTTTAACATATATTGTATACTCATAAATTCTAGCGGCTTCAAATCAGGCAGGAGAAAGCTGGTAGGCCCACATGTGAGAGAATGGGTCTGTGTGGTCAGTGTGCACCATATAAAAAAAATCTTGCAGCACGCAGTGCATAATGAGAAAAAGAAAACTCCGACCGTTTTTTTAATTAAAATACCGACTTTGTGGTCTATTTTCGTATAGTATTTATGGTTGTATTCTCTTTTTCTTGGTCTCATTTGATAGAATGGAAAACATATTATAGAAATACTGTAGAGGTGATTTTGATTGGTTTTACTATGAAAAGAACCTGGAAATGGAGCTCAAAGTAGGGGAAATGTTTGATTTTTGCCGATGTTCAAAAGTACTATACAAATGATGTCTTTTTCCAATAAATGTCCAAGTAGCCATTCTAATATGCAGTCGTGAATGGGTTGGCATTATTTATAGAGTTATTACAATATTGCAGTAGTCTGCATAACAGTAAATTTTCTATTTTTTGTTTGAATAAAAATTCAAAATAGAAAGCAAGAGTAATATCAGAGGGGCCTGGAGACGTGACTGATGAACAGAGAAAATGGTATTTTAGAGCCAGGGATGTCTGCATTGTTCATTCTGGACCCTATTTTCAAATTGTCATATTTTTTAATTTTCGTGAAATTGGCCAAATTGCAAATTTCTGACCACGTTAATGGGTAGTTAAAATCGGTAAATGGGCAGTTTCTTGTACTCAATCGATAGAAAAAATAGAGTTCTAAAGAAATAGCTATGAGTTTGGTCGACTGGAACAATGGAATTAGCCGAAAATAGGTCTCAAAGTGGGCGAAATCGCAGATTCGTAAATATCACCGAGGTCGCTAACTTCGCGAGAGCGTAATTCCATCAGTTTTCCATCAACTTTCGTTCTTTTGGTGTCATTACAATCGGGAAATGATTCTCTATCATTTCATAAGAAAAAATAATTTTTTTTTTTTTTTTTTTTTAGATTTTGTGACACCAGGAGACACCTCAGGATTTGGGGTTGCGACAGTCAAGGGGTTAAATAAATATATTTGTGTGACCTTAAGAAATTTAAGGCAGAATATTTCCCTGGGAGTTCTGATTTCTTTCTGAAAAAGTCAAACCTCTTTACCATTGTTCTTGTAACCTGAAATCCAGGAACCAAACTTGAGCAAGCTTTGCTGTATTATAATGTTACCTCACCTAGCAGCCAGTTGTCCAGGACTGCAGGTCCTATACTAATAGGCTACATCTATAGTCTACATTTAATTTTATGCACAGCATGTCAAATGCAAATTAAAATTATTTGTAGATATATGATAGATTCAGTGGGTTATTAAGTAATTTTCCAAAGTTAAAAATTTATATATTACATCATAACCAGTGATCTATTACCCCCTCCCCTTTAAGAAATATATAGTGACAGTCATTTTTATATATCAGAAATTTTAGCAAGACCAAGTCAGATTCCTATGTAGTATTAATTCTTGTTAAATTAAAAAGGCTTATAAATTTGTATAACTTTTCACTGTTTTCCTTCGAGTGTGAATCTTCAGGTGATGTAGTATGCACTATTGTCTTTGACTGCAAGTTATACCTACATAATATTCCTACTTATTTCTTCAGGGAAATGATATCCTGAAATCTATGATAGTATTTATTATACTATTGCAGTTTGTATACAATGAATGACCCTTACAGGTTTAGCACTTTCCATGAATATTATGATACTGTACAACTTTTATGTTTTTTCCCTGCACAGAAGATTGCAAAGCAGACATCAAGACTGAAATTAAGACTGAAGTAAAAGTGGAGGTGAAAACCGAGCCAGTCTCTCAGCCTCCTGCACAGCGCACGGCCAAGCCTCCCCCTGAAAAGAGACAACGCACTGGACCGTAGTTCATGTGTAGGTTATTCTTCAATGTTTATGAAGCAATGCACACACATTACACATGTAACCATTTTGATTAATGGTATTAGTAAGACAAATGTGGCAACAATCTTTATTCGTACATAGCTAAAACTTATGAAATATCATTAATGTTGTAAAAACATGTGGGAGTGTTAACTACAGTGAAAAAATCTAGTGTTGGTATTGTCCTGTGTGAGACAGTGACAGTCTGTTACAGCAGTGTCTGGTCATAGTGTTCTGGCAGTGTATCACAATGAGAGATTTCAAAGAGAAAGGAGGCATCATAAAATGTATTTGTTTTAAAAGAAACAGCAGATTATGCTCTTCAATTGAGGTTCATTGATGTCATTGAGGGGCTCTTGATCCTGACCTCCAATTCCTTGGATTAAATCCAAGTGTTCTATGACCTCAGTGATCCCCATGTAAATGTAATAACAGCACTGTGTGAATGATGCTTCTGCAAAACTTTAATATTGGAAGACATATTAGCTAATACATGCATTAATATTCTGTGGCTTTCATGCACAGAGAAACCATCAATTGTAACATACAAGTGTCATAATGAACAACTGTTAGTGAATAAGTGAGTATACAGGGACATGAACAGTGGTCATGACTGGTAGCAGAACCAGCACTGTACTGCTGGCCAGTGGGGCTTACAATTGGGAAGATATCACAGACAGCACTGTTGTATCTCCAGCAGTGGCCACCATCTGTGACTGAATGGTCCTTTCCCACATTTCTAGAAGCCCTCATAGTACATCTATTCTCACATCCCTCAGACCCATATATTCAATAAACTCTAGGATATCTTGTGTTCGTAGAATATTCAGCTTTAAGGGGCATGAGAACGGATGTCCTGGGAAAGCTCCTGGGGCTGTGGTTAGAAGAAGTTGGGTCATAGACAGTGGCCATTGATTCAGACATAACACAATAATGAACTTTCCTTATTGTAATCCTCACAGCCCAGTGGTAAAGCTCTAATCCTGTTACCAGTCAGGACTCCAATTTAAATCCCCGTCCATTCTTCAGTTTAAACACCACCTTCATCAAAGGTGGGGAGGATATAATGTGGGTTATGGTGTCTCATTTGAAGATGCTTCATCCATCAGGGACTATCAGTTCACACTGAGACAAGTAACACGTTATGTAGTAGTTAAAGAGAAGTCAGTTTTTGGCAGGTTCAACTTTGTTTAACCCTTTGAGGGTCCGTCCCGTAGATCTGCGGCTTTACGTTCAGGGTCCAAACCGTAGATCTACGTCATGAGCTGAGCTCACTCTGATAAACTGTGAGTGGTACATTTGGGCCTAGATATGAGAGAATACATCTATGTGGTATGTGTGCACCACATAAAACAGATCCTGCAGCACGCTGTGTATAATGAGAGAAAAAAACTGAAATCATGATTTTTCGATTAAAACAGCGACTTTGCAGTGTTTTTTCGTATGTTTTTTATAGTTCTATTTGCAATTTCTTGGTCTCATTTGATAGAATGGAAGACATATTACAGAAATAGAGATGATTTTGATTGGTTTTAGCACTGGAAATGGCTTGAAACTGAGCTCAAAGTAGCAGAAATGTTAAATTTTTGCCGATATTCAAGAGAAAACAAACGACCTCACACGTCTAATACATGTCAGCTGGTGGGTCTGATATGCATTCACAAATATGGTGATGATATTTATACAATTATTACAGTATTGCATAACAGTAAATCTTCTATTTTTTGGTGTGAATAAAAATTCATTATGTGAATAAAAAATCAAAATGGAATTTATTTGTAAAGCCTCAAAACATAACTAATGAACAGAGGAAATGTTAGTTTAGTTTCAGGAATACCTACATTGTTTATTCTGGACCCTATTTTGAAATTGGAATATTTTGAACTTTGTGTTAAATTGGCCAAATTAACAATTTCTGATCACTTTAATTTGTAGTTGAAACAGTTGACTTGGCGATTTCTTGTGCTCAATCGATAGAATGGAAGTAATACTAGTGAAATAGCTTAGAATTTGGTTGACTGGAATAATGTAATTGGCCTAAAATGGGAGTCAAAGTCGGCAAAATCGCCGATTCGTAAATATCGCTGACACATCAAAATTCGCGAGAGCATAATTTCGTCAATTTTCCATCAAATTTCGTACTTTTTTGTTTTATTACCTTCACAAAAAGATTCTCTACCATTTCATAAGAAAAAATAACAATTTTTTTTTTTTTAAATTCTTGGACACTGGGGCACCACTTCAGATTTGGGCCTTGGACCCTGAAGGGGTTAAACCCCAGGGTTATTGAAAGACTCAGAGATTTGTGAAATGGTATTTGTAGTGGTGATAAACCTTTTCACTGTCCAGATCCCCAAAATTAAAAGTGCTGTGTTTACATTTTAGGAAAAAAAATCTGAAATGGTAGAATCTTTTTCTGACAATAATGACACTTAAAAAATATGAAATTTGATGGAAAACTGATAGGCTTACACAAACACAAAGCAGTCTGGGTGCAATTTTATGCATTGGCAGTTTTGCCCACTTTGACCTACTTCAAGCCAATGCCATTGCTCAGTTTGACAAAATTCATACTATTTCAGTAGTAAGTCTTCCAGTCTATTGATTGAGCACAAGAAACTCCCCATTCAAATACACTAAACTATCTTATAAAGTGAACAGAAGTTAAAAATTGACTCATTTTTATACAAAATTAAAAAAATTTGTTTTACCCTTTCATTGCCATGAGCCCAGCTCACTCACATAAGCTGTGAGCAGTAAATTTGGGTTTAGATATGAGAGAATGGGTCTATGTGATAAGTGTGCACCATGTAAAAAAAAATCCTGCAACACACACTGCATAATGAGAGGAAAAAACTGCAACCATATTTTTGGTTTAAAACAGTGACTTGGAGGTGAATTTTTGTATGGTTTTTATGGTTGTATTCTTGGTTTCTTGGTCTCATTTCATAGAATGGAAGATATATTACAGAAACAGATATGATTTTGATCGGTTTCAGGAATGAAAATAGCTTGAAAGTGAACTCAAAGTGGCAGAAATGTTCGATTTTTGCTGATATTAAAGAGTAAACAAATCACATCACCCATCCAATGCATATCCAGCTGGTGGGCCTAATATGCATTTACAAATGTGATAATTTTAGTTATACAATTATTACAATATTGCATAAAAATAAATTTTCTATTTTTTTGCGTGAATAAAAAATTCAAAATGTAATTCATGTGTAAAGCCTGGGAATGTAACTAACGAACAGAGGAAATATTATTTTAGTGCTAGGAATGCCTGTATTGTTTAGTCTGGACTCTATTTTGAAATTTGTGTGAAATTGGCCAAATTACCAATTTCTGATCACTTTATTGAGTAGTTGAAATAGTTGATTGGGCAGCTTCTTATGCTCAGTTGATAAAATGGAAGACATACTAGCAAAATAGCTAAGAATTTGGTCAATTGGAACAGTGTAATTGGCCTAAAATAGGACTCAAAGTGAGCAAAAATTGCTGATGCCTAAATATTGTTGACACAGCAAAATTTGCAAAAGCATAATTTCATCAGTTTTCCATCAAATTTCATACTTTTGGTTTCATTACCTTCAGAAAAAGATTCTGCTTTTTTTTATATTTTAAAGTCTTGAAGATAAAGCAACTCTCAGATCAGAGGTCTGGACAATGAAAGTGTTAAAAAGTCCAAAATAAACACACATATTTGAGGCTCTAAAACATTTCCTGTCATCAGTCACATCTCCTATATATTGACACTTTCCTTCCATTTTGAGTTCACAAAAAAAATTAAAGTTACCCTATTTCTCAGATAATAAGATATAACTAGGAATGATTGGTCATGGTTTATGGCATCCCAGTAATTTAGCAGACTGGAAGGGGGGTATGAAAATTGGCAAAATCAAATCTTTCCACTAATTTTGAGCCCAATTTTTCTCTCCAAGGAGGGCTCCTTGTAGTGCTGAAGAGGCTTTTGGTCTGAGTAATTGGACGTTTCAGTCTTCTGTGCACTTAAGTAATGAACACTATATTATTAGTACAACAAATGATCTAGTTTCTTACAATACTCTTAATGTTTCCACTTTACTGTATAACATTAAAGGTTAAAACAAATCAGTAAGGAGACTTACCAGAGTCCAGTATGTCTTCCCTCCCTCTAGATCCATCCTATGATGTAGAGGATCATCATTGAACAACTTTGTATGTGTGCATGTGTGTGGTCTCATACCCAGCCATTTGTATTATTATTATTATCAAAAAGAAGCGCTAAACCACAAGGGCTATACAGCGCTGCAGGGCAGGAAGGAAGCGGGGTTATCAGGTGGCAAAAGGGAGAGGGATAATTAGTAGCTTACGGAGAACAGCGGGGCAGTGGATAGTGTAGGGGTAGAGGGTAGCAGGGGATTGAGGTAGAAAGGGCTGAGGGGAGTGCAAAAGGTATTGTCATCAGAGTTTGTGGAGTAAGTCAGTTGTTGTCCCAGCCATTTGTAGGCTTGAACTTGGGCCACCAGGCAGCAGCATGAGGCCTAAGCAGCACGAGCGCGACATATGAAATCTGACAGCAGTTACAGCCATAAAGAAACTCAAAGTTCTCGTTTGATAAGAGATTGTAATGCATCTATTAATAATAGTTGTTTGCAAGTCACAAAAAAGCTGATGCAACTGTACATTTTTCTTCTATTTCATCTGCGTGTTTTATAATAGTACAGTGGACCCCCGACATTCAAAGGCATCAACATTCGATGCATTTTAATGCAAAAATTTCGCCTCGACATTCGATGGAAAACCCGACATTCGATACGATTCGTACGAGACGTGTCCACGTGTGGCCTGAACTGCCCCGTGTGTGCCAGTGTTTACAAGCCAGCCAGTGTGCGCGCATCTAAGGATACATTCGGTACATTCCATATTATCCATATTATCACTGTGTTTGGTGCTTGTTTCTGCAAAATAAGTAACCATGGGCCCCAAGAAAGCTTCTAGTGCCAACCCTTCGAGAAAAAAGGTGCTAATGACTATTGAAATGAAGAAAGAGATAATTGCAAAGTACGAAAGTGGAGTGCGTGTGTCGGAGTGCATGATGATTTGGTAAAGAAATTGCCTGCAACTAGTGGTGATGTGAGTGAAGTTAAGGCCAGCAAAGGTTGGTTTGAAAGATTTAAGAATCGTAGTGGCATACTCAGTGTGGTAAGGCATGGTGAGGCTGCCAGTTCAAGTCCTAATGGAAGGGGATTCCCCTTCTAAACACTAACACCATCCACACACTCCCCTCCTCCCATCCCATCAATCATCACCAGATCTTCATTAAAGGTAAGTGTCAATTATTCTATTGTTATTGTTGTTATTGTAATTATTCTATTGCATTAAACTTAATATTTCATGTGGTAAATTTTTTTTTTCATACTTTTGGGTGTCTTGCATGGATTAATTTGATTTCCATTATTTCTCATGGGGAAAATTAATTCGACTTTCAATATTTTCGACATTCGATGGCTCTCAGGAACGGATTAGTATCGAATGTCGAGGGTCCACTGTATTACGTACTGTAGATTCATGCATTCCAACATCTGTTCCAATTTTAGTAAGCGGGGTGCACAGCAAATTTATACTAATTGAATTTTGACTTATGTTAAATAAGGCTTAGTATCATTGTATAATTCGTACTAAATCAAATTTCACACTATTCAAATTCTTACTAATCAAGGCTTTGCTGCACACATTATGACTCAATCCCTCCCCACACACACACACACACACACACACACACACACACACACACACACACACACAGCATATGAAGCTGCGAGGCTGAACAGGAAGGAAGGAATTATGAATTATGCTAAGGTCACATCAATCTGTCAAGGAGGACCAAGGAGTGAAAGGGAAGATCAGCTGGTTGCAGATGGAGAGGGTGATAGGTCGAATGCTGAGGCACAACAAGGCTATCAAGAGCCACTGGAAAAATCAAGGGAGAAACTGACCACATACAGGCAGGATCCAGAGTCACAGAGGGTGAGGCAATGGGAGGAAGAAAGAGCAAAATCAGTGTTTATCCATGGGCTTCAGGAGAGAGAGGAAAGGACACACACTGAAAGGAAGCAGGAAGAAGGAAAGGAGATTGAGAAAATCATCACGGAAATAGGTGAAGAGATGGACGAGATTGTAAATTTTCAGAGAATAGGGGGGTACTCGAAGGGGAGAAACCGACCAATCAAGCTGATTCTCAGGACGGAAACAGTGCGGAACAGGATCCTCCAAGAGAAACCACGATTGAAATACTCGGAAGAGTACAAGAGGGTGTTCCTAGACAGAGACAGAACAAAATCAGAACGACAGCAGCTGAGGGAGAGGACAAAAAAACGAAAGGAGCTAGGAAAAGAGTCAAGGAGGGAATCAGCAGAGGTCAGTCAGAGCAGGACAGAACAGCAAGGGCAAGCACACACACAACTACTCTCAGAACCATACAACCTATCACACCATCCCAACACACACTACAATCCATACCCACAGCCTCCACCCAACATCGAGCTATAGAATCCCACAGTATGCCACCAGGTCTCCCACCCCCACAGGCCCCCCAAACCACAGTGTTGGAAAGGAAACTGAAGGTATGGTACACAAACGCTGATGGAATAACAAATAAGTGGGAGGAGTGGCACGAAAGAGTCAAAGAAGCATCACCGGACATCATAGCTCTTACAGAAACCAAGCTTACAGGTATGATAACAGATGCCATCTTTCCAACGGGATACCAAATCCTGAGGAAAGACAGAGGGAACAGGGGGGGTGGAGGAGTGGCGTTGCTGATCAAAAATCGCTGGAATTTTGATGAGCTGGAGAGAGGAGATAGCGGAGAAGAAAGTGATTACATAGTGGGAACACTTCACTCTGGAGGTCCCAAGGTGGTAATAGCAGTGATGTATAACCCACCACAGAACAGCAGGAGGCCAAGGCAAGAGTACGACGAGAGCAATAGAGCGATGGTTGACACACTGGCTAGAGCAGCCAGAAGAGCTCATGCATGCAGTGCAAAGCTCCTGATCATGGGGGACTTTAACCACAAGGAGATCGATTGGGAGAACTTGGACCCACATGGGGGCCAAGATACATGGAGGGCTAAGATGATGGAGGTGGTACTGGAGAACTTCATGTACCAACACGTAAGGGACACTACAAGAGAGAGAGGAGAGGATGAACCAGCAAGGCTGGACTTAGTATTCACCTTCAGTAGTGCAGATATCGAGGACATCACATATGAAAGACCCCTTGGGGCCAGTGACCATGTGGTTTTAAGCTTCGAATACACAGTAGAGCTACAAGTGGAGGGAGAAGCAGGAAGGCCAGGACGAATGAAGCCAAACTACAAGAAAGGGGACTACACAGGAATGAGGAACTACCTGAACGGGGTTCAGTGGGACAGAGAACTGGCAGGGAAGCCAGTTAATGAGATGATGGAATATGTAGCAACAAAATGCAAGGAGGCTGAGGAGAGGTTTGTACCCAAGGGTAACAGGAGTAATGAAAAAGCCAGGATGAGCCCATGGTTTACCCAAAAGTGCAGGGAGGCAAAAACCAAGTGTGCTAGGGAATGGAAGAAATATAGAAGGCAAAGGACCCAGGAGAATAAGGAGAACAGTCGTAGAGCCAGAAACGAATATGCACAGATAAGAAGGGAGGCCCAAAGACAATATGAAAATGACATAGCAGCGAAAGCCAAATCTGACCCGAAACTGTTGTACAGCCACATCAGGAGGAAAACAACAGTCAAGGACCAGGTAATCAGGCTAAGGAAGGAAGGAGGAGAGACAACAGGAAATGACCGTGAAGTATGTGAAGAACTCAACAAGAGATTCAAAGAAGTGTTCACAGAGGAGACAGAAGGGACTCCAGAAAGACGGAGAGGTGGGGCACACCACCAAGTGCTGGACACAGTGCACACAACCGAGGAAGAAGTGAAGAGGCTTCTGAGTGAGCTAGATACCTCAAAGGCAATGGGGCCAGATAACATCTCCCCATGGGTATTGAGAGAGGGAGCAGAGGCGCTATGTGTACCCTTAACAACAATATTCAATACATCTATCGAAACAGGGAGATTGCCTGAGGCATGGAAGACAGCAAATGTAGTCCCAATCTTTAAAAAAGGAGACAGACATGAAGCGTTAAACTACAGACCAGTGTCACTGACATGTATAGTATGCAAAATCATGGAGAAGATTATCAGGAGAAGAGTGGTGGAACACCTAGAAAGGAATGATCTCATCAACAGCAGCCAGCATGGTTTCAGGGACGGGAAATCCTGTGTCACAAACCTACTGGAGTTCTATGACATGGTGACAGCAGTAAGACAAGAGAGAGAGGGGTGGGTGGATTGCATTTTCTTGGACTGCAAGAAGGCGTTTGACACAGTTCCCCACAAGAGACTGGTGCAAAAACTGGAGGACCAAGCAGGGATAACAGGGAAGGCACTACAATGGATCAGGGAATACTTGTCAGGAAGACAGCAGCGAGTCATGGTACGTGGCGAGGTGTCAGAGTGGGCACCTGTGACCAGCGGGGTCCCGCAGGGGTCAGTCCTAGGACCAGTGCTGTTTCTGGTATTTGTGAACGACATGACGGAAGGAATAGACTCTGAGGTGTCCCTGTTTGCAGATGACGTGAAGTTGATGAGAAGAATACACTCGATCGAAGACCAGGCAGAACTACAAAGGGATCTGGACAGGCTGCAGACCTGGTCCAGCAATTGGCTCCTGGAGTTCAATCCCACCAAGTGCAAAGTCATGAAGATTGGGGAAGGGCAAAGAAGGCCGCAGACGGAGTACAGTCTAGGGGGTCAGAGACTACAAACCTCACTCAAGGAAAAAGATCTTGGGGTGAGTATAACACCAGGCACATCTCCTGAAGCGCACATCAACCAAATAACTGCTGCAGCATATGGGCGCCTAGCAAACCTCAGAACAGCATTCCGACATCTTAATAAGGAATCGTTCAGGACCCTGTACACCGTATACGTTAGGCCCATATTGGAGTATGCGGCACCAGTTTGGAACCCACACCTAGCCAAGCACGTAAAGAAACTAGAGAAAGTGCAAAGGTTTGCAACAAGACTAGTCCCAGAGCTAAGAGGTATGTCCTACGAGGAGAGGTTAAGGGAAATCAACCTGACGACACTGGAGGACAGGAGAGATAGGGGGGACATGATAACGACATACAAAATACTGAGGGGAATTGACAAGGTGGACAAAGACAGGATGTTCCAGAGTTTGGACACAGCAACAAGGGGACACAGTTGGAAGCTAAAGACACAGATGAATCACAGGGATGTTAGGAAGTATTTCTTCAGCCACAGAGTAGTCAGTAAGTGGAATAGTTTGGGAAGCGATGTAGTGGAGGCAGGATCCATACATAGCTTTAAGCAGAGGTATGATAAAGCTCACGGCTCGGGGAGAGTGACCTAGTAGCGATCAGTGAAGAGGCGGGGCCAGGAGCTCGGACTCGACCCCCGCAACCTCAACTAGGTGAGTACAACTAGGTGAGTACACACACACACACACACACACACACACACACACACACACACACACACACACACACACACACACACACACACACACAGTCAACCCTGTCAAATGCAAAGTTGTGAAGAGTGGGGAAGGGCAAAGAAGATCGCAGAGTATAGGCTAGGTGGCCAAAGACTGCAAACCTTGCTCAAGGAGAAAGATCTTGGGGCGAGTATAACACCGAGCACGTCTCCGGAAGTACACCTCAACCAGATAACTGCTGCAGCATATGGGCGCATGGCAAACCTGAGAACAGCATTCCGATACCTTAATGGGGAATAGTTCAAGATGCTGTACACTGTGTACTTTCTCTAATTTCCTTACGTGCTTGGCTAGGTGTGGGTTCCAAACTGGTGCTGCATACTCCAATATAGGCATGGTGTCACAGTGTACAGGATCCTGAACAATTCGTTTTTGAGATGTCGGAATGCTATCCTTAGGTTTGCTAGGCGCTAACATGCTGCAGCATTTAAGTGGTTGATATGCGCCTCAAGAGATGTGCATGGTGTTATACTCACCCCAAGATCCTTGTCCTTGAGTGAGGTTTGTATTCTGTGGCTCCCTAGACTGTCTGCAGTCTTCTTTGCACTTCCCCAATCTTCATGACTTTATACTTGGTGGGGTTGAACTCCAGGAGGCAGTTTCTGGACCAGGCCTGCAGCCTGTCCAGATACCTTTGTAGTTCTGCTTGGTCCTCATCCGATTGAATCCTTCTCATCAACTTCACATCATATGTAAACAAGGACACTTCTGAGTCTATTCCTTCCATTATGTCATTCACATATGCTTAGAAACAGCACTTAGTGCTTCTTTTTGATTATAATAATAATTAGAAACAGCACTGGTCCTAGGACTGACCCCAGTGGAACCCTGCTTGCCACAGACTCACTTTAACACCTCGCCACATACCATGACTCGCTGATGACTTCCGGACAGATATTCCCTGATCCATTGCAGTGCCTTCTGTGTTATACCTGCCTGTGTGTAACTGTGTCAAAAGCCTTCTTACAGTCCAAGAAAATGTAGTCTACTCACCCCTCTATCTCGTCTTACTGCTGTCATAGAACTCCAGTAGGTTTGTAACGCAGGATTTCCCAGCCCTAAAACCATGCTGGTTGTCGTTAAGCTCATTTTTTCTAGGTGCTCCACCACTCTTCTTATAATCTTCTCCATGATTTAGCATATTATACATGTCAGTGACACTGGTCTGTAGTTTAATGCTTTATGTCTGTTTCCTTTTTTTTATAAATTGGGACTATATATTTGCTGTCTTCCATACCTCAGGTTCTTGCCCTGTTTTGATAAAGTGTTGAAGATTGTTGTTAGTGGTACACACAGCACCTCTGCTATATGTACCACTAACATTCTAGGCAAAAAAAAAAAATTTGTATAGATTCATGTTTATTATGAAACTTTAAAAATACTGTAGAAGTTTTTGAACACAGCTGACAAGAAGTAATGTTATAAAAAAATCACTTAAAATTAGCTGTTTATAAAAGCTTATCAATGTTTACTTATTAAAAGTAAAATTTTATCAGAGATAATCCTCATATATACATCTATCTATGTTGCAGTAAGATCACAGTAAACAGGTGATATCACAATATGCAGAACAACCACTGTGAAAAGAATAGTGAACTTTCAAGTGCATTGTGATATCTCACATTATCAAGGAAATGTTCCTTGATACTGTGAGAAATCATAATAGGGCTTGGAAGTTCCCTTTTCTTTTATTTTGACAGCGGTGCTTCTGTACATCTGTCTATATATGTTCCCAGTTAACTTTATATACTGTAAATTTGTCTATATACATAATTACCTAATCACTAATGAGATCATTATTATTATAAAAAAGAAGTACTACTAATGAGATCATATGCATTTGTTTGTTTTCATTTAAGTAATCACTAATGAGATCATACATTGTAGGAAACACTGAACCTTAATTAAAGCAGTCAAGATGAACACTACATTCAATTCTTATTACAATCAAAAAGAAGTGATAAGCCTACAAGGGTCTCAAGTATTTCAAACTTCTTACTTGTAAGGCTTATAATCTGTAGTATTATTGACTCTCATGCTGGCTATAGGCTGTATAAACCTAGTGAACTACCTATTCGTATCTTAATTGCAGACTAAGAGTAACATTTTTATAGTATCGGGATTTTGATCAGAAATTTTCTGTACTGTTCGAGTTTTTCTCAGTGTTCAGACATCAAACCACAAGGTATTTAATTTCAATATAGCCAAACCTACCAATGTACATACTAGCCAATAAATATATTCATAATACCATTACATTATTATTGCCATATTATTATTAGTAGTAGTATTATTATTATCAAAAAGAAGCGCTAAGCCAAGTAGTAGTAGTAAACTACTGAGGAAACACTAAGCTAGTAAGAGTCGAATTCCTTGCATCAAGAGCCCTTCACTGGCATCAAGTAACCTCCCTTGAAGGTAAACTGAAAGTACTCAGAACCAAGAGTTGCTCCTGTGCTCAATATAACCAACAAAGCTTATAGATCATTATCTCGTGTGAAGGAGAAAAGGAATAACATTAACAGGTCGAGAATTAAGTGATAAGCGATTTACAGATCATCCAATGGTACGAGTATTTTCTTAGTCAGGAAAAATGTCTGCTGATGCATATGATAGTCATTTGATGACCTGCTTTGTGATTAAGCAACTGCTGGAGTACCTTGTTGAGTATCCACATCACTTAAAAAAGAAAGGATCACATTTAGTCCTATTAATGTTGAGATGGAGGCTATTTTAATGAAGTCTATGTTATATTTCAGAAAAACATCTTGCCTCCTTAGGTTATTAAGGGTACAGTCTGTCCCAACACAAACAGCAGATACTCTGTGTATATCAGTGATGTACACAACTATATGTTATATTTTTTCTCCTTACTGGACTTTTTACTGATATGTGAAAGGCTTTTCATACTGTTTTCACAATATTCTTCTACTAAAGCTACTATGGAATCTAAGGAAGAAGTATTTTCAGTCATACCTCAGTAACAATAACAGACAACAGCATATAACCATAAACGATACTTATTCAAGTATTGTACCAATGAATTTAGTTGTCCCCAAGGAAGCATTCTAGGCTGCTGCCTTCTCACCTACCAAATGTTACTCAACTTCTGAGAACTTCTACTCTTTGCTTGTGATGCAACATTTATATTGGAGGGAGGGAGTAAAGGAGGTTTTGTGTACGAGGGGCTTGGACTTCCAGCAAGCATGCGTGAGTGTGTTAAACAGGAAAGAGTGGAAACAAATGGATTTTATGACTTGACATGTTGTTGGAGTGTGATCAAAGTAACATTTATGAAGGAATTCAGAGAAACCAGCATGCCAGACTTGAGTTGTGGAGGTGGGAAGTACAGTGCCTGCACTCTGAAGGAGGGGTGTTGATGTTGCAATTTTATAACTGTAGTGTAAGTGCACCTCTGGCAAGACAGTGATGGAGTGAATGATGATGAAAGTGTTTTGTCATTTTTGGGTCACCCTGCTTTGGTGGGAAATGGCCAATGTGTTATAAAATAAAAAAAAAATATATATATATATTACCAGACTTAGACCCCTTGACATTACTGATCATAATTAATAATGATATCGAAAAATATTTTATATAACTTTTGGGAACAAATCATGTACCCATATAACACATAAGAATTAATGAAACAGAAGTTAAAATAAATGCATTCCTAAATCACTAACAGATGTGAAACTGAATGATCAGCACAGTATGAGTGATTGTTGTACTCGCCTATATTTGGTTGCAGGGATTGAGTCACAGCTCCTGGCCCTGCCTCTTCACTAGTTGCTACTAAGTCCACTCTCTTCCCCATGAGCTTTATTGAACCTCCTCTTGAAGCTGTGCCAGGATCCTGCCTCCACTACATCACTCTCAAGATTGTTCCACTTCCTGACAACTCTATGACTGAAGAAATACCTCCTAAAATCCCTGTGACTCATCTGAGTTTTCAACTTCCAGCTGTGACCCCTTGCTGCTGTGTCCCATCTCTGAATTTTTTTTTTTTTTTTGTGTGTGTGTGTGTGTGTGTGTGTGTGTGTGTGTGTGTGTGTGTGTGTGTGTGTGTGTGTGTGTGTGTGTGTGTGTGTGTGTGTGTGTGTGTGTGTGTGTGTTTTTGTGTGTGTGTGTGTGTGTGTGTGTGTGTGTGTGTGTGTGTGTGTGTGTGTGTGTGTGTGTGTGTGTGTGTGTGTGTGTGTGTGTGTGTGTGTGTGTGTACACACGTGCATGTGCATACTCATGAGGTATTCTGGTCTTACAAAATCATAATAACTCAATTGCAAACAAACCATAATATGGGTTAGAACCCATGCCAAGCGAGTTGTAAAACTGCAGGCCAGTGCGTAAGCCACTGGGCCAGCAGGCTACAGTAAGATTTATCCAAGTAGGTATATTTATACACCATAGGGAAGTTAGCATGGACCCCCACTGTGACCACAAATGCAAGTTTTTACAGATGAATCTCCTGCCAGTATGGCTGCAATGAACTCTAGCTCTAGTCCCCTCAAAGTTGCCATCATGACTCACGAAATCATAATATGATTGCAAACAAACCACAGTAGCCAGCTAGCTCAGTGGCTTACACACTAACTTGGAGTTTTACAACTCGCTTGCCATAGGTTCTAACCCCACTCATACTGTAGTTTGTAAGTACTCTGGTAATATATCATCTTTGTAAGTTATCTTTCCTGTAAGATAATGTCTTGGTGATGTATCTTCCCAGTGAAGTAATGTCTTGGTGAGGAACCATCCAAGTATCCTAGTAAGGTAAAGTTACTGAAGACTTGGCTACACCTTAACATTCACACCTCTCGTCTTAAGCTTATTGATAATCCAGTCGATGTATCGGGACACCCGAGTATAGAGGCCAGGCAGCCTTGGACGACCACAACCAATACCCGCTGACACCACTCCCACAGTCACCTGGTGTCCCTCGCTGTCAGGAGCTGTCATCAGGGGACCACCACTGTCACCCTGGAGATGTTGAAAGATCAGTTACTGTATTTTGCTTTCTCTATCAAAATAATCACATCTATATGAAAGTTACAACATAAGATCACTCACACCTGTGTTGCCACCACATTTTCTGAGTTACATTGTGGGACCACCCACAATTAACAGCCATCATATTCTATATGAGCTGCATTGTGGGATCACTTACAGTGAGCTGCCACCAAATAGTATATAAATTAGAGTGGGAACAAAAACTAGCTATGGTTTCCATCACACAGGATGGGTTTTTCATGTCATACTACATCACTACATGGGTTTTTCTTGTCATACTACATAGGATGGTTTTCCTATAATAATTCAACATACAGGATGGTTTTTTCCTGCTATACTACATAACAGTGGATGATTTTTGTGTAATTTTCTGTCACGGGATAGTTTTCAAATATGAAGTAGCTAATGAAATCTGTCAGCTTGAGCTGGTATACTTTAGTATAGTCATAAGGATGTCATCAAACATTCCACTATGGGTTCAGCAGCTACAACAGCATATAGGTTTCCTTGCAGGGCCCAAGTAACTATTACTTGGGCATTACCATCTCCTAAGATGGTTTATCACACTAGAAGCAGATTATAAAGAATGACGAGGATGGAGCTTTTGAGAGATGAATACCATTAGGGTGTTTACAATTTATATTTACACTAAGAATTCATACTTTTATGAGCGTAATAAATTGTTTTAAAACATCGTGTGTAGTAATGAGTGTGTCATCATGTTTAGTAGTTACATTGTTATGTTATTGTAGACTGTAAGATGTGAAAACACTAGCCTGTCATCATGCTCATAAGGTATATCACTATCATTTAGCAATATAACTTATAACATGATGACAGATTAGTGTTGTCCAGCCTTTCCTTAAAATACCACCTGACTGACCTGGTCTCAAGTCTGCACAATACATCTTGTTTACAAGGCACCTATATTTGTATAAATAAATAAACTGTTTGGAACACAACATCTGATCAGGTTTCTACCTACAGAACTATCTTTTGATTAAGTCACTGCTGTATAAAACCATCTCTTGATTAAGCTATTGCCATATCGAACAATCTTTCACTCACTCTCACTTATTTCATTCTCTCTCTCTCTCTCCCTCTCTCTCCCTCCCTCCCTCCTCCCTCCCTCCCTCTCCCTCCCTCCCTCCCTCTCTCTCTCTCTCTCTCCCTCTCTCCATCTCTCTCCCCCTCTCCATCTCTCTCCCCCTCTCCATCTCTCTCTCCCTCTCTCCCCCCCCCTCTCTCTCTCTCTCTTTCTCTCTCCCTCCCTCTCTCTCTCTCTCTCCCTCCCTCTCTCTCTCTCTCTCTCTCCCTCTCTCTCTCCCTCTCTCTCTCCCTCTCCCTCTCCCTCTCTCCCTCTCTCTCTCCCTCTCTCTCTCTCCCTCTCTCTCTCACCACCTAGCCTCACCTGACAGGCATCCTTCTCGCCATTTTCAAAGCCAGCGCAGAGGTGTGTGTCATAGAGGACAACAGCTGTTCCAGCATGACTGGAGTACCATTGTTGACAGTCTGACCGAGACAGCACTTGCACCACCACCTTCTGCAGCAAGCTAGCATGATGACCTCCTGTAGAACAGGCCAGTGCTCATTTGTGACAATATGATATATTTTATGATTTATGTATATGCTCTATTTCTTTAAATCTAAATGGTACAAAGAAATGTAGACAAAATATCTTCTCAATAAATACCATAAACTGAATTTTGTTTTCTTCACATACAAAAAGATAAATACACGTACGTACAGGTGCTCCTTGACTTATGATGGTTTGACTTATGATATTTCGACTTTATGATGGTGCAAAAGCAATTACTTTGGAGATGAAACTTGAGATAATCACTCAGCATGAAGACAGCAAATCCATAACTTGTAATCATTTATTTAATTTTCAATACTGGTATTTAGTTAGTTACAATAATTATTTATTTACGAATTCAGTGACAGTGGTTATTTATTTAGCATACGATGGGTTTGTCAGACCTAGGTAGTAGGTTGGTAGACAGCAACCGCCCAGGGAGGTACTACCGTCCTGCCAAGTGAGTGTAACACGAAAGCCTGTAATTGTTTTACATGATGGTAGGATTGCTGGTGTCCTTTTTTCTGTCTCATGAACATGCAAAATTTCAGGTACGTCTTGCTACTTCTACTTACACTCAGGTCACACTACACATACATGTACAAGCGTATATATACATACCCCTCTGGGTTTTCTTCGATTTTCTTTCTAGTTCTTGTTCTTGTTTATTTCCTCTTATCTCCACGGGGAAGTGGAACAGAATTCTTCCTCCGTAAGCCATGCGTGTTGTAAGAGGCGACTAAAATGCCGGGAGCAAGGGGCTAGTAACCCCTTCTCCTGTATATATTACTAAATTTGAAAGGAGAAACTTTGGTTTTTTCTTTTGGGCCACCCTGCCTCGGTGGGATACGGCCGGTGTGTTGAAAGAAAGAAAGAAAGGGTTTGTCAGAATGTTACCCCCATCTTAAATCAAGCAGCACCTGTATATAAAAACAGCAAAAACAATAAAAACTGTCATATACATGTAAAAGAGGTAAGCCTGGGAAATGAGGGATAATCAAGTTTTAACAACGAATTAATCCAGGCTAAACAAAAGAGATGTGTGTCACGTGAAGCTTGGGGAGGCATACCATTAGAAGCCTCATCGGTCATGCCCCATCCAGCAACGGTGACATTAAGGGCATCAGTGACACCATCAGTGTTGAGGTCAGGAAGACATACAGGTTGAACATACTTGTTCCAGAGAGCATCCTCAACCAGCTCCAGAAGTGCTATGTCGTTGATGTAGCGCTGCAACACACCAACCTTCTTCAGTCTCAAACAATAACTACATCAAGTAATTATCTCATTCAACTTAAAACAATGCCTATATCAAGAAACAATCTTAAATCTTCATGTCAATCCTAAAACCAAAATTTTATTGTAAAACATTTTTTGGGGCAATTAATTTTTCTAATCCTTTTTATTTCACAATGAAATACTAGCTAACACAAGTAAATTAAAATAAAGTAAAACTTTACACACTAAATTACTATTTGGTATTGTTGAAAGAGTACCTCTAGGTTGTTGCCAGAATTTTTGTTTTCCTCCAGTTTCAAGTTTATTTTATTTATAAAATGAGAAGGCCTCATCCAATCGGCTTGTAATTTACAATGCTGGTGTACTGCAACTAGGGCAAGGTTCATGCAATTATTCATATGTGCAGGTGTCCTATGGTTAATGTTTTATAGCCCCAAAAAACAAACATGGAATGGGCGGGGATTGGACCCATAGTGTATCCTAAAACTCAGCAGCTGCTGAAGAGGATCCCAGAAGGGGACTGAAATATGTATACAGATCAATTAATCTTCTGAGTGTGTCTCCATGTGGGTTATTATTAAGCACTGACATGTTCATTACACTTTAGTTATCCACATACATGTAATGCTTATTGCCCTTGTAGTCTTAAGCTTGCCCAAAATGCTCTGTATAACCATGAGCTTTCTACATGCATTCAACTGTCACTCATTTCTATATAAACAACATTATTTTTTTTTTCAACAAACCGGCCATATCCCACCAAGGCAGGGTGGCCCAACAAGAAAAACGAAAGTTTCTCTTTTTAAATTTAGTAATTTATACAGGAGAAGGGATTACTAGGCCCTTGCTTCTGGCATTTTAGTTGTCTCTTACAACATGCATGGCTTACGGAGGAAGAATTCTGTTCCACTTCCCCATGGAGATAAGAGGAAATAAATAAGAACAAGAACTAGAAAGAAAATAGAAGAAAGCCCAGAGGGGTGTGTATATATACACTTGTACATGTATGTGTAGTGTGGCCTAAGTGTAAGTAGAAGTAGCAAGACGTACCTGAAATCTTGCATGTTTATGAGACAGAAAAAAAGACACCAGCAATCCTACCATCATGTAAAACAATTACAGGTATCCATTTCGTTTTTCTTTTTGGGCCACCCTGCCTTGGTGGGATATAGCCGGTTTATTGAAAAAAAAAAAAATCAAAGTGTAAATAAACTTGAATTTGAATCTTGAGTTAACCTTGGAGAACTCAGAGTGGGAGATGATTTCTTTGACTCGTAGCACTTGTCTGTGTCCATTATTAGGGGAACTGAGGTCATGTTCTCCAGCCACAGCAACCACATACTTAGCACTGTTCCTGTTGACATCAACACAAGTCACAAATTGTTAACACAGGTCAGACAAAAGAAGAGAACAATTAAAATTCAAGACAGATCAAGAAAAGATGCTAAGACTTTTTTTTTTTTTCAACAAGTCGGCCGTCTCCCACCGAGGCAGGGTGACCCAAAAAGAGAAAGAAAATCCCCAAAAAGAAAATACTTTCAGCATCATTCAACACTTTCACCACACTCACACATTATCACTGTTTTTGCAGAGGTGCTCAGAATACAACAGTTTAGAAGCATACACATATAAAGATACACAACATATCCCTCCAAACTGCCAATATCCCAAACCCCTCCTTTAAAGTGCAGGCATTGTACTTCCCATTTCCAGGACTCAAGTCCGACTATATGAAAATAACCGGTTTCCCTGAATCCCTTCACTAAATATTACCCTGCTCACACTCCAACAGATCGTCAGGTCCCAAGTACCATTCGTCTCCATTCACTCCTATCTAACACGCTCGTGCACGCTTGCTGGAAGTCCAAGCCTCTTGCCCACAAAACCTCCTTTACCCCCTCTCTCCAACCCTTTCGAGGACGACCCCTACCCCACCTTCCTTCCCCTATAGATTTATATGCTTTCCATGTCATTCTACTTTGATCCATTCTCTCTAAATGACCAAACCACCTCAACAACCCCTCTTCTGCTCTCTGACTAATACTTTTATTAACTCCACACCTTTTCCTAATTTCCACACTCCGAATTTTCTGCATAATATTTACACCACACATTGCCCTTAAACAGGACATCTCCACTGCCTCCAACCATCTCCTCGCTGCTGCATTTACCACCCAAGCTTCACACCCATATAAGAGTGTTGGTACTACTATACTTTCATACATTCCCTTCTTTGCCTCCATAGATAACGTTTTTTGACTCCACATATACCTCAACGCACCACTCACCTTTTTTCCCTCATCAATTCTATGATTAACCTCATCCTTCATAAATCCATCCGCTGACACGTCAACTCCCAATTATCTGAAAACATTCACTTCTTCCATACTCCTCCTCCCCAATTTGATATCCAATTTTTCTTTATCTAAATCATTTGATACCCTCATCACCTTACTCTATTCTATGTTCATTTTCAACTACCTTTACACACATTCCCAAACTCATCCACTAACCTTTGCAATTTTTCTTTAGAATCTCCCATAAGCACAGTATCATCAGCAAAAAGTAACTGTGTCAATTCCCATTCTGAATTTGATTCCCCAAAATTTAATCCCACCCCTCTCCCGAACACCCTAGCATTTACTTCCTTTACAACCCCATCTATAAATATATTAAACAACCATGGTGACATTACACATCCCTGTCTAAGACCTACTTTTACTGGAAAGTAGTCTCCCTCTCTTCTACACACCCTAACCTGAGCCTCACTAACCTCATAAAAACTCTTTACAGCATTTAATAACTTACCACCTATTCCATATACTTGCAACATCTGCCACATTGCTCCTCTATCCACTCTATCATATGCCTTTTCTAAATCCATAAATGCAATAAAAACTTCCCTACCTTTATCTAAATACTGTTCACATATATGCTTCAATGTAAACACTTGATCTACACATTCCCTACCCACTCTGAAACCTCCTTGCTCATCCGCAATCCTACATTCTGTCTTACCTCTAATTCTTTCAATTATAACCCTACCGTACACTTTTCCTGGTATACTCAGTAAACTTATTCCTCTATAATTTTTACAGTCTCTTTTGTCCCCTTTCCCTTTATATAAAGGGACTATACATGCTCTCTGCCAATCCCTAGGTACCTTCCCCTCTTTCATACATTTATTAAACAAAAGTACCAACCACTCCAACACTATATCCCCCCCCTGCTTTTAACATTTCTGTCATGATCCCATCAGTTCCAGCTGCTTTACCCCCTTTCATTCTACGTAATGCCTCACGTACCTCCCCCACACTTACATTCTGCTCTTCTTCACTCCTAAAAGATGGTATACCTCCCTGACCAGTGCATGAAATTACTGCCTCTCTTTCTTCCTTAACATTTAAAAGTTCCTCAAAATATTCTCGCCATCTACCTAATACCTCCATCTCCCCATCTACTAACTCCCCTACTCTGTTTTTAACTGACAAATCCATACTTTCCCTAGGCTTTCTTAACTTGTTTAACTCACTCCAAAACTTTTTCTTATTTTCATTAAAATTTCTTGGCAGTGCCTCTCCCACTCTATCATCTGCTCTCCTTTTGCACTCTCTCACCACTCTCTTTACCTTTCTTTTACTCTCCATATACTCTGCTCTTCTTATAACACTTCTGCTTTGTAAAAACTTCTCATAAGCTACCTTTTTCTCTTTTATCACACCCTTTACTTCATCATTCTACCAATCACTCCTCTTTCCTCCTGCCCCCACCCTCCTATAACCACAAACTTCTGCCCCACATTCTAATACTGCATTTTTAAAACTATTCCAACCCTCTTCAACTGCCCCACTACTCATCTTTGCACTAGCCCACCTTTCTGCCAATAGTCGCTTATATCTCACTCGAACTTCCTCCTCCTTTAGTTTATACACTTTCACCTCCCTCTTACTTGTTGTTGCCACCTTCCTCTTTTCCCATCTACCTCTTACTCTTACTGTAGCTACAACTAAATAATGATCCGATATATCAGTTGCCCCTCTATAAACATGTACATCCTGGAGCCTACCCATCAACCTTTTATCCACCAATACATAATCTAATAAACTACTTTCATTACGTGCTACATCATACCTTGTATATTTATTTATCCTCTTTTTCATAAAATATGTATTACTTATTACCAAATCTCTTTCTACACATAGCTCAATTTAAGGCTCCCCATTTACATTTACCCCTGGCACCCCAAATTTACCTACTACTCCCTCCATAACATTTTTACCCACTTTAGCATTGAAATCCCCAACCACCATTACTCTCACACTTGATTCAAAACTCCCCACGCATTCACTCAACATTTCCCAAAATCTCTCTCTCTCCTCTACACTTCTCTCTTCTCCAGGTGCATACACGCTTATTATAACCCACTTTTCACATCCAATCTTTATTTTACTCCACATAATCCTTGAATTAATACATTTATAGTCCCTCTTTTCCTGCCATAGCTTATCCTTCAACATTATTGCTACTCCTTCTTTAGCTCTAACTCTATTTGAAACCCCTGACCTAATCCCATTTATTCCTCTTCATTGAAACTCTCCCACCCCCTTCAGCTTTGTTTCACTTAAAGCCAGGACATCCAGTTTCTTCTCATTCATAACATCCACAATCATCTCTTTATTATTATTATTATTATTATTATTATCATCAGTCTAGATATTAAAGTTACTGTATGCAGTATGTATTATTCTATTTACTACTGATATATTATTTATGGATGTGTAATGTCACCATGGTTAACATATTTATAGATGGGGCTGCAAAAGCAAATGCTAGGGTGTTGGGGAGAGGGGTGGGATTAAATTCTGAGTAATCAAATACAAAATGGGAGTTGCTACAGTTACTTTTTGCTTGTGATACTGTGCTTTTGGGAGATTCTAAAGAGAAGTTTGGGAGGGTGTGTAAAGGTAGAAATTTGAAAGTAAACATAGATAAGAGTGAATATCAAAATGGTATACAATACCGACAGGTTGGTAGGTAAGACACATAGGCAACAGTTAGGCAACTTTATTCCGACTATCGAACAGAACTCTTCTCCAGGTTGAGGGACTGACAACCTCCAATCTACGACTACAAGGGTGATGGACTGATTACATCGTCTTCACATCTTTACTGCTCCTGCCTACTTTCTGTACTTTGACTGAAGAAGCCTACTGTGTAGGCGAAACGTTTCGGAATAAAGTTGCCTAACTGTTCCCTGTGTGTCTTACCTACCAACCTGTCGGTATTGTATACCATTTTGATATTCACTCTGTCACACACTGCAACACAATGGCATCTAGGTACAGAAGAGAAAACTCCTTGGACAACTTTTTCAAGTGAGAACTGTTTGATCTGAGAGGGACGTGACCTTTCAGTGGCTACATTCTCACTACTACTACTCTGCACCTCTCCTTCCGACAGTATATAAAAGTCTCCACACTGTCGCTTGATCTTCAGATAGCTCCAGGCTATCGAACAGAACTCTTATCAAGGCTGAGGGACTGACAACCTCCAATCTACAAGGATGATGGACTGATTACATCGTTTTTGCATTTCTACTGCTCCTGCCTACTTTCTGTACTTCAACTGAAGAAGCCTACTATGTAGGCAAAATGTTTCGGAATAAAGTTGCCTAACTGTTGCCTATGTGTCTTACCTACCATAGATAAAAGTAAGGTGATCAGGGCATCAAATGACTTAGATAAAGAAAAAAATGGATATCACATTGAAGGGAGGGAGTATGGAAGAGGTGAATGTGTTCAGATATTTGGGAGTAGACTTGTCAGCGGATGGGTTTATGAAGGATGAAGTAAACCATAGAAATGATGAAGAAAAAAAGGTGGGTGGTACAGTGAAATATCTGTGGAGACAAAAAACATTATCCATGGAGGCAAAGAAGGGAATGTTTGAGAGTACGTATAGTGGTACCAACACTCTTATATGAGTGTGAAGCATGGGTTGTAAATGCTACAGCGAGGAGGAGGCTGGAGGCAGTGGAGATGTCTTGTCTAAGAGCAATGTGTGGTGTAAATATCATGCAGAGAATTCGTAGTGTGGGAATCAGGAGGAGGTGTGGAGTTACTAAAAGTATTGTTCAGAGGGCTGAGGAGGGATTGTTGAGGCGGCTTGGTCATTTAGAGAGGATGGAGCAAAATAGGATGACTTGGAGGGTGTATAAATCTGTAGTGGAGGGGAGGACGTGCTGGAGTTGTCCTAGGAAAGGATGGAGGGAGAGGGTAATAGGGGTTTTGTGTGCAAGGGGGTTGGACATGCAGCATGCATGTGTGAGCATATTAGATAGGAGTGAATGGCGATGAATGTTTTTTGGAACTTGACGAGCTGTTGGAGTGTGAACAGGGTAATACTTTGTGAAGGGATCCAGGGAAATTGGTTAGACAGATTCGAGTCCTGGAGAAGAGAAGTACAATGCTTGCTCTTTAGAGGAGGGGTTTGGGATATTTGCTGTTTGGAGTGACATCTGAACTGTCATATTTGCACGCCATTGCAAAGAGAGTGATTATGTGTGAATGATGGTGAAACTGTTTTTTCTTTTTAATGGGTCACCCTGCCTCGGTGGAAGACAGCCAGTGTATTGAAAGAAAAAATTATTATCTATATACAATGTTTACTATTTTTAATATATGTACTAAAAATGTGTTATTACAAAGCATATATATTGGAGAATAGAAGGTGAGGTTAAGAGGGAAAATTTATAGGCAAAAGCGGTGAACAAGAAGTTTATCTGCATTCACAGTGAGCATAAGAGATAAAGTTACAAGTGTGCTCAAAAAAGATGCAGTGGAAACATATTTCTGGCCATTGACTTTTTTCCATACATAATTTAATTACAGCCTCTCCTCACTTAACGACATACTGTTATAAATGGTACAAAGGTGACATTAAAACAATATCAAAGATGGCTGACACAAACCCACTACCCTTATGGTATGCTCCTTGCTTATCGACAAATTTATTTACCGATGTGGTCTTAGGAACAGAACTCCGTTGCTAAGTGAGGAGAGGCTGTACTTGAATTGCCATTAAACTCTTATTCCCAGACATCCATACTTACTATTGTGCTTAACACAAATACAAACCCTGACCTAAAGCTTCTCTTACAAAGCTGTAGCAAAATTCCCAATACAAAAAATAAATATGTCTCTGATAACCATCGAGTTCAAGACAACCTGATAACCTGATTCAAAACTTCAAAAATAAAAGGCCTAAAAATATAGAACTATCTATCATTAGATTCAAAACTTTACTATCTGCCAACTGCTAAGAAAATACTGTTTAAAAATCTAAATTACACAAAAATGAGGTCATACCTATGGACACAGTGTGCAGCAGTGAGAACGAAGCGCTGGTGTATGAGAGCTCCACCACAGTAATGACCACCAGTGGCGCCTGCTACCCTGATGGAGACAAGCCATGGGAACTCTCCAGGGCTGGCATCCATTCCACCCTTGATCCTGCCCACCCTGAGCTGTGCTCGGCCGCATGGCACTCCTGCCACTGTAACCCCAGAACATTGGGTAAGCTCGCTCACCACCACCACCAAGCTGCATAATACTACAACTCTACATTCTATCTCAAACAGCTTATTTACCTTAAAATTATGTTTTATTTCTACTATTAATATATATAGTATGCACACACACACACGTATACATACACACATGTACACGAAATATTTATTTTATAATTAAGTTTATAATATACTCTGACATTAAGAACTCTTAACATTAATATATCATTGTCAAATGAATGAGATATGCCTTAACCAAATATGTTAATGTCCAAACTGAAGAAACAAACACCCTAAGTAATGCAATAACTAACTTTTCCCTCCCTGCTCAGGGAGAACAATCACATATTTAAGAACAAAAAATTATGCAGTTTTATGAATATAGCAAAGAAATGTAATATTTAAGGTAATTTTGAAAAGGGGATAGGCATGGAAGAAATATATTGCTCTAGGCTCAATGCAAATACATTAAATTTAATCCCAATAAGGTATTTTAATAATGAATTAAAAAGAAAAACAAACAAAAAAAAAAATGCTCACCTTTGTATGAAGCGTTGCACTTACAGGAGGAGGAGTTGAGCTTTCATGTCTGGCTGCATAGACTTCAGTTATTCCAGTCATGGAGGGTTGAAGAGCAGTGTGTGAGCCTAGCATTGCACACCCTAGTATTATAGGTACAAGTCTAGTGCTGGACCAGCTATTGTGGACAGGAGTCTAGTAATGATTAAGTAATGTTAATAGAAGCTTAATAATAGATACAATACTGTGTAAAGGAGCCTAGTAATAGGTAAGGTATTGTAGAGAAACCTAGTACTGGACCATGTAATGTATTTGTCAGAAATCTATTTATGAATTATACTATGGTACAGTACCAATACTAAATTGTGGATTACTTAGTGTCAAAAGCCTAGCTTGGGAGGATGAAAATAAGCTTTAAGAGAGCAGTGATGACCAAAAAAGTCATTCAGCACCCTATGTAACAAAATGTACTTCACTCATGCACATGTACATACACATACTGCAACTTACACTATTCTCCCACCCAGGGAGAGGGGCAAGGGGAAAGCTGCAGCATCCAAAATTCCATCAGCTTCCCCAAAGCCCCTCAAATATAAAAAATAATAATAATGCTGCTGCTTCAAGCCAAGTCCCCTAGCCAATCTTCCAACTAGCTTGCCACTCACGAGCCCCTCCTATATACAACTTCTGGAGTTGTCCCTCCTCCCACCCCAAAGTAAGAGTTAAGACATGGATGCTAATATTAAGTCTGCTAAAATTTCTGAGGTCCCAATAGCTACCCGGGTAAATTAAAAAAAAAAAAACTAAAGCAAAAGAGACCCAAGATGCGAACAGACCAGTAGCCAGCTGCAGCAGACCAGTAGCCAGCTGCAGCAGGCCTCTCCAAGATACTGTCCTCAACCAACCTACCTTTCATACACCTTTGATGGGTTTTGAGAGTTTTCTGACTCCTGCAACCTGGCCCTGGGCCAAGCTTATCTAGTACCTTCCTAATCAGCCAAGTTGCTGCTGCTGGCAACCAGCAGGCCCACATATCCATCAAGCCTGGTTTATCTGAGACTTGACTGAAGTATAGAACTTGCTGAGTTTCCTTTTGAAGACTTCTCCACTTGTTCTGGCAGTGTGTTTGGTATTTTCTGGTAAGATATTAAACAGTCTAGGCCCACAGATGTTGAAACAATAATCTCTTATTATACCCACAGTGCCTCAATATTATTTTGTAAAGGAAGTACTAAACTCATAAAAATTATACAGCACACAGGGAATGGCAGACAATGCGATTTGATCCAAGGAAGTGGAAAGCAGAACCACTTTCCAGGCTCAAGAACCCTTCTTTTGCATTCCTTTGAATGGCCAATAAGTTATAACTTATACGAATGTACATCATAAAAGTGTTAATAAAGCACAGTGTAACATTTGTTAAATGCTTTGTAAATTACATTATTGTACTGCTGCTCCTTGTAAATTGTGTAATGACTTAACAAGGCTCCTCTAGAACAAAACATTGCCAAAATATAATGTCACAATAGTTGCGCTTGTGTCCTTTTACCTAACATGTGTATTGTGCAATAAGTGACCTTTTTAGTGACTGATATTTAATCAAAAGAGAGAGAGATAGAGAGAAACAGAAAGAGAAAGAAAAAGAGAAAAAGAAAGAACAAGAGAAAGAAAAAGAGAAAAAGAAAGAACAAGAGAAAGAAAGAGAAAAAGAAATAGAAAAAAGAAGGAGAAAGAAAAAGAAAAAGAAATTAAAAAACAGAAAGAGAAAGTAAAAGAGAAAGAGAAACAAAAAGAAAGAAATGAGCCGAGCTCATGATGTAGAAGTACATGAGGAGACCCCTGGCCTCAATGATGTACGTAGTTCTATGTGACAGCCACTTCAAGGGTTAAATACAAGTACTTGTATCAGGAAGGCCACACTACAATGCTTCCCCCTCTTACATACAAACACCATGAAGGCCATACACTACTATGTTTCCCAACCTTAAAAAAAAAAAATATCAAGCTACACACTACCACGTTTCCCTACCTTATATACAAATACAGTATCAGGAAGGCCAGCCACTACCATGTTTTCCCTCCCTCGAATACAAGTATCAGTAAGGCCAAACACTACCTTGTTTAACCTGTTAGATAAATGCCACCTTTAACATACATTTATACAGTAAAAGATTCAGCTTGGTAGGTTACACTATATGTGTAACAACTGGATACTGTTTCTAAGTAACTCTCCCAAGTTTACCTAAATACTTTTACTCATTTCAAAGTTTTTCAAATTCCTCCAATGTATATTTTTCAAAGTTCTAAGATTCCTCTATAAAATGAGTCTAAAGTATTAAATCTGAAATTATGATTTATTATGAAATATTAAGCTGCCAAGGGATTCTGTAAATGATATTTATCTTTTAGTCATATACCAACTGAACAGTGGATTTGGCAGTAATTTTAAGTGAAGTTATTTATTACAAGGCAAACTGACACTTTGAATTTGTATTTAAATTCTGCCTTGGCTTCATAGTTGATTAATTCCTCAATTGTGTGACTGACCTGCTGAAAGTAACTGATTGTCTTATCCAGTCTCCTGAAGCTGTTGACTTTTCAGTGAATATTTACTACTTACCAAGATTTCATTATTCATAATGACCCTTTTACTTACCAACATCTTGACTGGCCCTCCTTAGTAGATAGACTGATACTAAGTGGCTGATTTGTCTGATGACAGACTGACTGGCTGGTTGACTGACTGGATGACTGACTATGTGGTAATGTACAATATTTGAAGACTGCCTGACTGGCTGGTTGTTGGACCATATACTTACGTAATGCTTGACCAAAACTTCTCATTATTTATGGTCACACCTACAATTTTATTAACATTTAGGTGGCAACATGAATAGTCAGTTTGACTCATGAACTAATATCATAAGTAACTCTTTTTCATTGCCTTCCTGACTGAAATTATTCATCAAATGGCACAATTCTGACTGAAAAACCGTGTGTTCAACTTAGTGACTCATTTTTAAAATACCTTAGCTTATTTTAAGTGAACTTCCATGTGGTTGACTGCTGCTGTCACACACTGCTGACTTTCTGTACTTTAGCTTACCTGTTGCTGATAATATATTTCCAGTGTGACTTGGCTATTTCCTCTAATGACTAGTTATCCATGCCTTGCCAATGGAAAAAACTGACTGAAGAACTCAAGAATTTATTATCAAATTTGTGCCTCTTTATGTGATAGATGTCTTCCAGACCCATATTACTCTACTAAACTCAGTCAGGCCATTAAGACTTAAATTCCACATCATAAGACCTATAGTATATTTTGTGAACAACACCAATCACATGCAATGAATGTATGTTGCACTTACAGAAATACTTATAGAAATGGGACATCACAAAGTGAACCTTTATTAACCAGGGTAAACCTGACTCGCCATCAAACTTATTTTGCTAAGCATTTCCAGTTACTTAAAAGAATTATTTGATGTGTCTAATTTTAAATTTAAGTGAGAGATCCATAAATTTTAAAGATTTTATTTATTTTATCATTATGCTTGAACTCAACTATTTCTCATTAATATTGGAAACTACTTGCATTTTGGTTATTTTTATTCATTTAGTTATATTTTTATGCACCATGTAAAGTGCATATACAGGTATGTAGCTAGAAATTTATTTCCATTAATCATGTGAAGTGCATTTGTGTGACAGCCAAGAAAATAATTTTTTATGCATTTGCTGTTTTCTTTGCACCATTCCACAAGAGTAAGTACTTATGTGACCCACCTGGCAGCCAGAGTGAGAAATATTCCCACATTTGAACTCCCAATTAGCAGCACCCAGAAGACTCATCTATACAACAAATTAGCAGCTTATATCATTTGTAACACTATATAAGACACTATAACAAAAGATGACATACAAATCACAAAATGGGTGGGATTTTAACCCGTGGTAAAGGAGTCTTAAAGCTCACATGCCAGTGTGCTATCCCCTGGTCTATACCTCACTCATTCTGCGATTCATTTGCAATTGTGTTATTATGATTTTCTGAATCATGACTGATACATTGTTGCATATAGAATACAGTATGTATATATTAAATGAATAAAGAAAAAAATAATTGTCTTTAGATAGAAAAATGATGGTGCATCATTCTTTTGACAACCCTGTCACATTTTCACTTTGTGCTTGCACTTTATAGTACAATCATGTTCCATTCAATTCTGTATAATATTGAAATTTTGCTGAATTATCTTGGTAACATTACTGATAAAAATTATAGCTGATTATAAGTGACAAAGCAAGCAGCCAGAATATTGTTCATCTATTGGCAAGACTCAGACATTACTTACCTTCTGAAACATAACACTTTAAGCTTGAACTAGATAGTTTTGATAAGTTTTGGTCCATGGCAATTTGTCTGAACTGTGGCAAAAATTCAAAAAAATCTCTCATTCATGAAATCTCTCTTATTATGTAATAAAACTATAATCATGGAAACTCTACTTATTTATTATTTTTCCAATGAGGGAAAATCCAATAAAGAAAAGAGAATGATGCAGTTCTTTGACACATTCACATACGTACTATGAGAGATTTTTCTGAGGCCTATGTTAGAAGTGGTCATCTTGAGCCCCAGTCAATAAGAGACCAGGTCCGTCTCGCACTGCCTGTAAACTTCAGGAGAGAGAGGTCAGTCATGGTACATGGCAACAGCTCATATATGACATATGGCAATAGGCCACACATAGTACAGTATATGGCAATAACAATACAAATTTTCAAATAGGAGAAAAATACATGTGTCTATTTTGCCTAACTTCTAAGCATTAATGTGTAAGTGTATGTGTATGTATGTGTGTGAATGTGTGCATGTGTGTGCAGGCATGCATGCATACAGGTGTATGCATTGTGTGTGTGGGGGGGGGGGGGAGGTGTGATCTATCCTCCAACAGTGAGTAGATTATAAAATTGATCCAGATATCCAAGAATCTGTCAACATTTTTGAAGACTTGATTAAATAATAATTAATTCCACAATATGCTTCTAGGTACAATTATCTGATTCAAATATTAGTACTGTATGTAATTATCAAAAAGTTTATTATGGTCATAGTCACACATAAGAGAGAACACAGCTCAACTTCCACTGTCCCTTTTTGTCTTCATCCACATATTTAAACTTACACACTTCTCTTACATATACATCTCCCCAGACACTGCTTGGATGGCACACACAATAAACCCTCAAAATTGTGAATGCATGTGCCCGAGTGCATGTCTTTTATACAGGTATGCACAACATCTGTGTTGTACCTGTATACACCATCCAATATTACCATAAACTCAGTTAATTAATGGGAGTAGTGGTAGCTGCAGTGTTGGTAGTGACATTTGTTTAGCGAAAGTGGTAATAACAGTGGTAGTGTAATAGCCACAACAACAGTAATACTATAGGTCGGCCATCACTAATCCGGCATCAGTGTGCTGGATTACTGAGTGGTTAGGCTAGAAAACACTTAATTAACCTACCAATAGAGACTCTTTCTGCTATATCTTCCTCATTTTCATCCCTGCTTTCTCCTCCACTGGCTTGCTGCTGTGGATGTACAACTACCTGCACAATTTCTGAGTCAGTATAATGATGAAATTTGAAATTATGCTAGCCAAAGTTAGTGTCAGATTACTGATGGAAACGGATAACTGATTGCCGGATTAGTGATGGCCGACCTGTAGTAGAGTCTATGATATTGTGATATTTGAAGTAGTAATGGTAGTAGCTGTGGTAGCATTAATAGTAGTACTGGAGTGGTTTTGTTATTAGCAGAAATATTAGTGGTAGTGGTAACAGTAATAGTAACTGAGGTTGTCTTAGAAGTGTAGTTGTCATACACAAGTAACCCGCATGTATGAGACTTGGACCGTTAACTTGTCATGTAAGTAATTAGTGGTCCAAGTCAGGCTGAAATGTACATCATCATAAGTATCAGTCTCCCGTGTGCACCATACCTAAAAAGAAAAACAAAAGTTTCTCTTTTTAAATTTAGTAATGTATACAGGGGAAGGGGTTACTAACCTCTTGCTCCCGGCATTTGAGTCGCCTCTTATGACACACATGGCTTACAGAGGAAGAATTCTGTCCTACTTCCCCATGGAGATAAGAGGAAATAAACAAGAACTAATAAGAAAATAGAACAAAACCCATAGAGGTGTTTATATATACATGTATACTTGTACATGCATGTGTAGCGTGATCTAATGCAGCAAAACATACCTGAAATCTTGCATGTTTATGAGACAGAAAAAAAGACACCAGCAATTCTACCATCATGTAAAACAATTACAGATTTCTGTCTCACACTCACTTGGCAGGACGGTAGTACCTCCCTGGGTGGTTGCTGTCTACCAACCATGTTAGATAGGAGTGAATGGAAACGAATGTTTTTTGGGATTTCACAAGCTGCTGGAGTGTGAGCAGGGTAATATTTTGTGAAAGGATTCGGGGAAACTGGGTTAACCGGGCTCGAGTCCTGGAAATGGGAAGTACAATGCCTGCACTTTAAAGGAGAGGGTTGGGATATTGGTAGTTTGGAGGGACATTAAACTGTCGTATCTGAGCATCTCTGCAAAGACAGTAATTGTGTATGATTGATGGTGAAAGTGTTGAATGATGATGAAAGTTTTTTCTTTCTTTTTGGGTTACCCTGTCTCAGTGGGAAATGGTTGATGTGTTAAAAGTACACACACACACATACACACACGTGTAACATATATAGTGAAAGTTCAATAATAGTAGTATGGTGTAACATATATATTGAATGATGAATCACAGTACTGTAGCATGATGTCATATACATAGTGAAGAATTAATAGTACTGTGTAATATATATATACAGTCAAGATTAATTAAGCAGTATAGTGTAACATATACAAAATGAAACATAAATAATAATACATAGTATGGTGCAACATAAAAGGAGGTTTAATAAGTCCAGTGGACCCCCGAGTTTCGTGAGCCTCGCGCTTTGTGAATTTTGACTTTTGGCAACTTTTTTCACCAAAATAAAGCCTCGCGGTTCGTGATTTCCTTCGTGATTTGTCCGTCGTACAGAATGTGTCCGTGCTGCTGGGAGTGGCCGGGCATACACAAAGGCTCCCACACTGCATTCAGGAGTCAGTGTGGCATTGTTTGTGGATGAGTGACCATCACCACACACGTTCATATGATACATTTCAAAATAATCAATTCTTTATTGGGCTTGCAACTGCTAAATAAGCCACCATGGGCCCAAAGATAGCTTTTAGTGTCAGCTTGTTGGTACAGAAGAAAAGAAACACGATAGAATAAAACAAAAAGTTTGTAGAAAAATCCGAAAGTGGTGGTGGTAGAAGGTGGTAGTGGCTGTGATGGTGGTAGAGGGTGGTAGAGGGTAGAGCTGCAAGAGCTCTCTTTATGGAAGGGGATTCCTCTTTTTTTTTTTTTTTTTATTATCACACTGGCCGATTCCCACCAAGGCAGGGTGGCCCGAAAAAGAAAAACTTTCACCATCATTCACTCCATCACTGTCTTGCCAGAAGGGTGCTTTACACTACAGTTTTTAAACTGCAACATTAACACCCCTCCTTCAGAGTGCAGGCACTGTACTTCCCATCTCCAGGACTCAAGTCCGGCCTGCCGGTTTCCCTGAATCCCTTCATAAATGTTACTTTGCTCACACTCCAACAGCACGTCAAGTATTAAAAACCATTTGTCTCCATTCACTCCTATCAAACACGCTCACGCATGCCTGCTGGAAGTCCAAGCCCCTCGCACACAAAACCTCCTTTACCCCCTCCCTCCAACCCTTCCTAGGCCGACCCCTACCCCGCCTTCCTTCCACTACAGACTGATACACTCTTGAAGTCATTCTGTTTCGCTCCATTCTCTCTACATGTCCGAACCACCTCAACAACCCTTCCTCAGCCCTCTGGACAACAGTTTTGGTAATCCCGCACCTCCTCCTAACTTCCAAACTACGAATTCTCTGCATTATATTCACACCACACATTGCCCTCAGACATGACATCTCCACTGCCTCCAGCCTTCTCCTTGCTGCAACATTCATCACCCACGCTTCACACCCATATAAGAGCGTTGGTAAAACTATACTCTCATACATTCCCCTCTTTGCCTCCAAGGACAAAGTTCTTTGTCTCCACAGACTCCTAAGTGCACCACTCACTCTTTTTCCCTCATCAATTCTATGATTCACCTCATCTTTCATAGACCCATCCGCTGACACGTCCACTCCCAAATATCTGAATACGTTCACCTCCTCCATACTCTCTCCCTCCAATCTGATATTCAATCTTTCATCACCTAATCTTTTTGTTATCCTCATAACCTTACTCTTTCCTGTATTCACCTTTAATTTTCTTCTTTTGCACACCCTTCCAAATTCATCCACCAATCTCTGCAACTTCTCTTCAGAATCTCCCAAGAGCACAGTGTCATCAGCAAAGAGCAGCTGTGACAACTCCCACTTTGTGTGTGATTCTTTATCTTTTAACTCCACGCCTCTTGCCAAGACCCTCGCATTTACTTCTCTTACAACCCCATCTATAAATATATTAAACAACCACGGTGACATCACACATCCTTGTCTTAGGCCTACTTTTACTGGGAAAAAATTTCACTCTTTCCTACATACTCTAACTTGAGCCTCACTATCCTCGTAAAAACTCTTCACTGCTTTCAGTAACCTACCTCCTACACCATACACTTGCAACATCTGCCACATTGCCCCCCTATCCACCCTGTCATACGCCTTTTCCAAATCCATAAATGCCACAAAGACCTCTTTAGCCTTATCTAAATACTGTTCACTTATATGTTTCACTGTAAACACCTGGTCCACACACCCCCTACCTTTCCTAAAGCCTCCTTGTTCATCTGCTATCCTATTCTCCGTCTTACTCTTAATTCTTTCAATTATAACTCTACCATACACTTTACCAGGTACACTCAACAGACTTATCCCCCTATAATTTTTGCACTCTCTTTTATCCCCTTTGCCTTTATACAAAGGAACTATGCATGCTCTCTGCCAATCCCTAGGTACCTTACCCTCTTCCATACATTTATTAAATAATTGCACCAACCACTCCAAAACTATATCCCCACCTGCTTTTAACATTTCTATCTTTATCCCATCAATCCCGGCTGCCTTACCCCCTTTCATTTTACCTACTGCCTCACGAATTTCCCCCACACTCACAACTGGCTCTTCCTCACTCCTACAAGATGTTATTCCTCCTTGCCCTATACACGAAATCACAGCTTCCCTATCTTCATCAACATTTAACAATTCCTCAAAATATTCCCTCCATCTTCCCAATACCTCTAACTCTCCATTTAATAACTCTCCTCTCCTATTTTTAACTGACAAATCCATTTGTTCTCTAGGCTTTCTTAACTTGTTAATCTCACTCCAAAACTTTTTCTTATTTTCAACAAAATTTGTTGATAACATCTCACCCACTCTCTCATTTGCTCTCTTTTTACATTGCTTCACCACTCTCTTAACTTCTCTCTTTTTCTCCATATACTCTTCCCTTCTTGCATCACTTCTACTTTGTAAAAACTTCTCATATGCTAACTTTTTCTCCCTTACTACTCTCTTTACATCATCATTCCACCAATCGCTCCTCTTCCCTCCTGCACCCACTTTCCTGTAACCACAAACTTCTGCTGAACACTCTAACACTACATTTTTAAACCTACCCCATACCTCTTCGACCCCATTGCCTATGCTCTCATTAGCCCATCTATCCTCCAATAGCTGTTTATATCTTACCCTAACTGCCTCCTCTTTTAGTTTATAAACCTTCACCTCTCTCTTCCCTGATGCTTCTATTCTCCTTGTATCCCATCTACCTTTTACTCTCAGTGTAGCTACAACTAGAAAGTGATCTGATATATCTGTGGCCCCTCTATAAACATGTACATCCTGAAGTCTACTCAACAGTCTTTTATCTACCAATACATAATCCAACAAACTACTGTCATTTCGCCCTACATCATATCGTGTATACTTATTTATCCTCTTTTTCTTAAAATATGTATTACCTATAACTAAACCCCTTTCTATACAAAGTTCAATCAAAGGGCTCCCATTATCATTTACACCTGGCACCCCAAACTTACCTACCACACCCTCTCTAAAAGTTTCTCCTACTTTAGCATTCAAGTCCCCTACCACAATTACTCTTTCACTTGGTTCAAAGGCTCCTATACATTCACTTAACATCTCCCAAAATCTCTCTCTCTCCTCTGCATTCCTCTCTTCTCCAGGTGCATACACGCTTATTATGACCCACTTCTCGCATCCAACCTTTACTTTAATCCACATAATTCTTGAATTTACACATTCATATTCTCTTTTCTCCTTCCATAACTGATCATTTAACATTACTGCTACCCCTTCCTTTGCTCTAACTCTCTCAGATACTCCAGATTTAATCCCATTTATTTCCCCCCACTGAAACTCTCCTACCCCCTTCAGCTTTGTTTCGCTTAGGGCCAGGACATCCAACTTCTTTTCATTCATAACATCAGCAATCATCTGTTTCTTGTCATCCGCACTACATCCACGCACATTTAAGCAACCCAGTTTTATAAAGTTTTTCTTCTTCTCTTTTTTAGTAATTGTATACAGGAGAAGGGGTTACTAGCCCATTGCTCCCGGCATTTTAGTCGCCTCATACGACACGCATGGCTTACGGAGGAAAGATTCTTTTCCACTTCCCCATGGACAATAGAAGAAATAAAAAAGAACAAGAGCTATTTAGAAAAAGGAGAAAAACCTAGATGTATGTATATATATATATGCATGTGCGTGTCTGTGAAGTGTGACCAAAGTGTAAGTAGGAGTAGCAAGATATCCCTGTTATCTTAGCGTGTTTATGAGACAGAAAAAGAAACCAGCAATCCTACCATCATGCAAAACAGTTACAGGTTTTTGTTTCACAGTCATCTGGCAGGATGGTAGTACTTCCCTGGGTGGTTGCTGTCTACCAACCTACTACCTTTATGGAAGGAAATTCCCCTTCCAAACAATAGTGTAACTTCTCCATCCTCTTCCCTCCTCCCGTCTTCCATACACTAACAAAAGTCTTCAATAAAGGTACGTGTGATGTTATTATTGTTTTATTCTTGATTTCTCATTCTTTTCTGTATTTAAATCTATATTTAATCTATAAAAAGATTAACTTTTGTTAATACTTTTGGGTGTCTGGAATGGATTAATTGGATTTACAATTATTTCTTATGGGGAAAATGGTTTTGACATTCGTGAATTCCAACTTTCGGCAGACTCTGGAACAGAATAATCATGAAACACAGGGGTCCACTGTAGTATAGTGTAACATACATAGTGAAGATGAATGCACACGTTTAATGCTGTATCTTTCTACAGTTGCTAGACTCGTTACCAAATAAAGATTCCATTTATTGTTTATTTTATTGTATTAATATATTTTTCACTAATTTTATAATGTGTTTGAATTTATGAAAATAGTGTTATTTTTCAAAAGATTATTACCAGTGTCTTGACATAACTTTATAATAATGATTTTCTAACAATTATGTATTAAAAGTTGAATAAAATGCCTTATAAAGAACTAAGTCACTATAAATATAAGTGAACAAAAATTATGTCAGGCCTTACCACTGTTTTGTGTAAACTAAATTATGGCAGTTGCAGAGAACTAAAGTAATGCATCTGGCATAATACCTCCACACTCTTACCTGTAAAACATATATTGTTATTATTACAATGAAAATTAAGCACTAAACCCACAAAGATCATGTAAAAGATATAGTGAATAATATGAGAGAAAACAAAGCTTGAATATACATGTATACATCAATTGTACATGGAACTCTTAAGTTAATATACAATGAGAGTTTATTTTAATACCTATTTTTCAGACTAGATTACTCTTAATAGATGGAGGTTGTTCTATTGTATTAACAGAGTACTGGAAACTATTTGTTACCCAATGATTTAAACATGTTCTGTTTTAAAATTATATTACAAATTTACATAGTCAGTACCAATTCTCATTCATATTTCATAAATCATAATCACAATACAAGTAAAATTAGTCAAAATCTATTTTTTCACATTACACAATTTGTGTCTATAAAACATACACTGTCACTGCTTAGGAGTGTGAGCAAATTTAGATAAAAAGAGAAAGAGCTCCACCATTTATGTAGAAAAAGTGGAAAAGTGACCACTGCTTAGAAAAACTCCCAACGTCCACCCGAAACATCTTGCTACTGGGAGATTTCAACTTGAGAAACCTAAAATGGAGGAATGTAGCAAATAATGATTTAGCAGAGATCACCCCAGTAGGCAGCTCAGATGAAAATTCACACACACAAAGAGCTATAAAATCTCTGCACCAATTCACCTTAAACCAGCAAATGATAAGAACCAACAAGACTGGAAAATACACTGGACCTCATCTTCACTAACAATGAAGATCTGATACAGAATATAACCATATCAAAGACAATACACACTCAGATCATAACATAACAGAGGTACAGACATGTATGTGCAAGGCTCCTGACAGCCAAAATGTGATCAGTTATGAGGGTGCCTACACCAAATTCAACTTCGATAACAAAAACATACAGTGGAAACAAGTCAACCATGTCCTAAATGAAACAAGCTGGGAAGATATCCTAAACAATACAGATCCAAACCTTTGCCTGGAAAGAATTAACTCTATGGCACTTTCCTTTAAGTGCCACAGAGCAGGGCACATTCCTTTAAGAAAAAGAAAGAGAAGATGTAACCTAGAAAGAGAGGGACACTCCCTGTACAGGTGAAGGCAAAGAATCACAGAGCTGCTGAGAGGAGCCAGTATATCTAAAATACGAAGAGAAGCATTGGTCAGAGAAATAGCAAATATCAAACTTTAGCTTAAGGAATCTTACAGAAGACAAGAGTCTCATGAAGAACTTAAAGCCACAAATGAAATTGAAAGAAACCCAAAATACTTCTTTTCTTATGCCAAATCTAAGGTGAAAACATCCAGCATTGGACACCCGCTTAGACGAGATGGGATTTACACAGATGGCAGCAACGAATTACTGACAATATGTAAAGTAAAAGGACACAAGTGCAACTAATGTGACGTTTTTATTGTGGCAACGTTTCGCTCTCCAGGAGCTTTGTCAAGCCGTTACAAACAGTACATGGACACAGAGGTTATATATAGGCTCAGAGTGAGGTGCAATACTAGTGGTAGTAGTAGTAGTGATACAAGTTGTAGTAGTAGTAGTGATACAAGTTGTAGTAGTAGTAGTACTAATACAATATGGTAGAACAATTAATTTGCACATGAGTAAAAGGATATAAAAGCTATTACTTGGGTAACATAAAAATAGGTTAGACAAATATTTTTATAGGAGGCTGGATAGAGAAGGCCTGTTTCAATGTTCATTCTCTGTAATGTGCTTGTGTAGTATTAACAGGAGAGACTATGTGATGGCAGGGTTTACTGTTTTCAGGAGGATTCTTGCTAAGACTTCAGAGATAGTGAAGCTGCCTTTGTTTTGTTTAATTGTATTAGAAACCGATTAGTGATGAGTCAAGGTACTTGCGTCTGCAGAAATTAGCTTCTTTGATCACTAATTGGGCATCCCTGAATTTCATGAGATCATTGGTGGCCTGGTGGCTAAAGCTCCCGCTTCACACACGGAGGGCCCGGGTTCGATTCCCGGCGGGTGGAAACATTTCGACACGTTTCTTTACACCTGTTGTCCTGTTCACCTAGCAGCAAATAGGTACCTGGGTGTTAGTCGACTGGTGTGGGTCGCATCCTGGGGGACAAGATTAAGGACCCCAATGGAAATAAGTTAGACAGTCCTCGATGACGCACTGACTTTCTTTGGTTATCCTGGGTGGCTAACCCTCCGGGGTTAAAAATCCGAACGAAATCTTACGCAGGTGTTGCTCAAGTTGTCATTCCTACATGCCGTCACATAGTCTCTCCTGCTAATACTACACAAGCACATTACAGAGAATGAACATTGAAACAGGCCTTCTCTATCCAGCCTCCAATAAAAATATTTGTCAAACCTATTTTTGAGTTTCCAATGCTCTATGTCTTGCATTATAATCATGCAGACCAAACGAAATGTAAACTTTGCCAGATGGACAATTGTCACACCTTGCATCGTTATGTACTGGAATGGGATAAAATTAATGAATTCAGAGACAACTTATTCAGAAATGTGAAAGTATTTTATCCACAAAGGTATACGTATTACAAACCATTCTTGAAAAATACCCTGACTTTGCTCACTGTAAATAAAGCATTACCACTTTTGTTTGCCTGTGTGTACTGACCTAACTGTGGTTGCAGGGGTCAATTCACAGTTCCTGGCCCTCTGTGTGTGTGTGTACTCACCTAATTAATGTTTGCATAAATAACTCATGAATGTGACCAAATATAAACATGTAAATAGATCATTACCACTGTAACTTGTTCAATTATCAAACGTTGCAGTTCAGTCACTCCCTGGACCCATTATGCATCTCTGCAGTTCTTTGACCACTCCCCACAGGATGAGTATGAGGTGCATAATGCTGTTAAACTTAAAAAAAAAAAAAAAAAAACTGTCAAACAGTATGCCTAAGAATTTTCATTCGTCTTGTCTTTCAATGTGTGTATTATTTATCCTCATGTTTACCTGAATATTTGTAGCTTTATTCCCAAACACTATCTAGACCATCTTATCAATACTGAGTGTGAATTTGTTGGTTTTGTCATTCAAGTAGATATTTTTAAGAGTTCCTTACTAACAGTTTTTGAGGACAACTGGATCTGAATTTACGATGACGTTAATTATTATTATTATAATCAAGGGGGAAGCGCTAAACCCGGAGGATTATACAGCGCCTGGGGGGGATGTGGAAGGCATTCAGGCTTAATTTGGGGAACTGGAGCACAGATCCAATTCCCTAAATCAAGAGCCCCTCACCAACATCAAGGAACCTTCCTTGAGGGGTACGATGACGTTAAGTGGATTAGATTTTGCCACCGAAGTGGCTAGTTTATTGTGCACCCCATATCCATCCTGTAGACGGTAGCACAAGAGCATATGGATACACAAAAGGCCTAGCTGAAGTAGACGAGAAATACTAGAGGGGCCTAGAACACTACCTTGTGGTACACCTATGTTGATAGGTCTGTCACAAGTTAGTGTCTGCTGTTATGATAGGACTTGATGTATGTGAGAGCATGGCCTCTTGTTTTCATAATGTTCTAATTTAAAAACAGGATATCGTGTTCTACATTATCAAAAGATTTTCAGTTAAGAGGCACCTTGGATATTCATTATCTCAAACAGTTAAACTCTCTTAGTGTATTCAGTAACCTACTTATAAAATTATGCATCTGCACACATTACTTAAAATATCTCCAAAGCAATAAACAGGACATAGTAATTACTTTGTATCAGGAAGCTATAAAAAATATGCCCAAGAAATTAGTACAGTAAAAATGGATTTAAAAAGTCTAAACTTACTCGCCATACAAAGCATCCATACTTATTATTGTGCCTACTACATACATAGAACACTAACTCAGATATAAACCCTCCCCTCAAACTTCTCCTTACCAACCTTAACAGAACACACGACCATAACACAAGACACAGATCACTCTTTGATGTTTCCAGTGTCCATCTCACACTATGTAAAAACTCAATGCATATAAAAGGCCCAAAAATTTGGAATTCATTACCAGTGAATACCAAAGAAACATTGTATATCAATTCAAGACTTCTAAAAACCACCTATTCACCCAAAACTAAATACACAGTACTTAATTTAAGTTTACCTACATAGTTAACACATCACTTTCTACTGCCTCAAAATATCATTACTCACTGTGTTACTCCCCTAGCCTTAGGACCCCATAAATAAATGCTCAAAGATTAATAAATTATCATATCTAATCTAATGCAAATATTGAATAACTTACATTTCATAAATGTATAACCTAGTTGTATAATTAGAGAAACCTTATCAAACTATGTTTTTATAGCATTAACTAATATAACAATACATTCTCTTAGATGTACTGTAACTCGCCTAATGACCATATAAACTGTTACTGCACTACAGACCATTGATTTGATTTGATTTGATCTCATTAATAAATTGTACACTACATATAGTAAATTGATCATTTTGTTATATTATTCACTGTAATGTTACAAAATTGTAAAACTATAATGCTTCAAAATTGAAATGTTCGAATTTCATTGTTTAAAATACTCAATTGTGCTTGATATTGTAAATTGTTTACTGTAACTTTTCCATTAATTAATTTTAAGCTGCCCATAATGCTCAGTATACAAGGGGCTTTTGACATGTACACCCAACTACTATAATAACTTGTACAACTATGTCGTATCATGTCCTAATAAACTATTATTATCATGAGTTCATCAACTAAAACTAACACAGGTCCCACCGAGACTCGAACTCGGATTGTTGGATTCAGAGTCCAAAGTGCTAACCATTACACCATGGGACCGATACTGACCGCCTGCCATGACTCTCTCACCGACCTTATTTTACTTTCAATATACGTTGTAACATACTCGTTAATTATTATTCATTATAACCTATGGTACAGAGATATCTTCCCGTACAACACTGATACCATGAGTATTATGGCAGGGATCATTGATTAAATTAAAAGAAGTTATGATAATGAAGATATAACAACACTTGTGTTTATGTAGCACTGTTAGTTAGTAGGACCAGCCTGGAGCCAGCGATGATTAATTATATTTATTTATGCTGTATGTACAAAATAAAGTTTTTAAAGATTACTTAAGATAAATTAGACTAGCAGCGTTATATGACCCTTGTGGGTTTAGCACTTAGTTATGATTATAATAGTATGAGTAATAGCTAATGAACAAATGATACATTTCAAAAGTATGACTTATTATTTTGAATAAATAAGAGATGGTGAAGATACAGGGAGTTAGTTATAGTAAAGATACAATGAATGGGACAAGATGTGTAACCAATTTTCTCTCTATGGGAGTTGGAGGAAGGCTGGTAAAACAGGGACAGAGCTGAAGGAAGACTGGAAGAACTGGGATAGAGTTGAAGGAAGGCTGGAAGAACAGGGACAGAGTTGAAGGAAGACTGGAAGAACAGGGACAGAGTTGAAGGAAGGCTGGAAGAACAGGGACAGAGCTGAAGGAAGACTGGAAGAACAGGGACAGAGTTGAAGAAAGACTAGAAGAACAGGGACAGAGTTGAAGGAAGACTGGAAGAACAGGGACAGAGTTCAAGAAAGACTGGAAGAACAGGGACAGAGTTGAAGAAAGACTGGCAGAACAGGGATAGACTTAAAGGAAGACTGGAAGAACTGGGATAGAGTTGAAGGAAGGCTGGAAGAACAGGGACAGAGTTGAAGGAAGACTGGAAGAACAGGGACAGAGTTGAAGGAAGATTGGAAGAACAGGGACAGAGTTGAAGGAAGACTGGAAGAACAGGGACAGAGTTGAAGGAAGACTGGAAGAACAGGGACAGAGTTGAAGGAAGACTGGAAGAACAGGGACAGAGTTGAAGGAAGACTGGAAGAACAGGGACAGAGTTGAAGGAAGACTGAAAGAACAGAGACAATTGAAGGAAGACTGAAAGAACAGGGACAGTTGAAGGAAGACTGGAAGAACAGGGACAGTTGAAGGAAGACTGGAAGAACAGGGACAGTTGAAGGAAGACTGGAAGAACAGGGACAGTTGAAGGAAGAATGGAAGAACAGGGACAGTTGAAGGAAGACTGAAGGAACAGGGACAATTGAAGGAAGACTGGAAGAGGGACAGTTGAAGGAAGACTGGAAGAACAGGGACAGAGTTGAAGGAAGGCTGGAAGAACAGGGACAGAGTTGAAGGAAGACTGAAAGAACAGGGACAATTGAAGGAAGACTGAAAGAACAGGGACAGTTGAAGGAAGACTGGAAGAACAGGGACAGTTGAAGGAAGACTGGAAGAACAGGGACAGTTGAAGGAAGACTGGAGGAACAGGGACAATTGAAGGAAGACTGGAAGAACAGGGACAGTTGAAGGAAGACTATAAGAACAGTGACAGAGTTGAAGGAAGACTGGAAGAACAGGGACAGTTGAAGGAAGACTGGAAGAACAGGGACAGTTGAAGGAAGACTGGAAGAACAGGGACAGTTGAAGGAAGACTGAAGGAACAGGGACAATTGAAGGAAGACTGGAAGAGGGACAGTTGAAGGAAGTTTGGAAGAACAGGGACAGAGTTGAAGGAAGGCTGGAAGAACAGGGACAGAGTTGAAGGAAGGCTGGAAGAACAGGGACAGAGTTGAAGGAAAACTGAAAGAGCAGGGACAATTGAAGGAAGACTGAAAGAACAGGGACAGTTGAAGGAAGACTGGAAGAACAGGGACAGTTGAAGGAAGACTGGAAGAACAGGGACAGTTGAAGGAAGACTGGAGGAACAGGGACAATTGAAGGAAGACTGGAAGAACAGGGACAGTTGAAGGAAGACTATAAGAACAGTGACAGAGTTGAAGGAAGACTGGAAGAACAGGGACAGAGTTGAAGGAAGACTGGAAGAACAGGGACAGAGTTGAAGGAAGACTGGAAGAACAGGGACAGTTGAAGGAAGACTGAAGGAACAGGGACAATTGAAGGAAGACTGGAAGAGGGACAGTTGAAGGAAGACTAGAAGAACAGGGACAGAGTTGAAGGAAGGCTGGAAGAACAGGGACAGAGTTGAAGGAAGGCTGGAAGAACAGGGATAGAGTTGAAGGAAGACTGAAAGAACAGGGACAGTTGAAGGAAGACTGAAAGAACAGGGACAGTTGAAGGAAGACTGGAAGAACAGGGACAGTTGAAGGAAGACTGGAAGAACAGGGACAGTTGAAGGAAGACTATAAGAACAGTGACAGAGTTGAAGGAAGACTGGAAGAACAGGGACAGAGTTGAAGGAAGACTGGAAGAACAGGGACAGAGTTGAAGGAAGACTGGAAGAACAGGGACAGAGTTGAAGGAAGACTGGAAGAACAGGGACAGAGTTGAAGACTGGAAGAACAGGGACAGAGTTGAAGGAAGACTGAAAGAACAGGGACAGTTGAAGGACGACTGAAAGAACAGGGACAGTTAAAGGAAGACTGGAAGAACAGGGACAGTTGAAGGAAGACTAGAAGAACAGGGACAGTTGAAGGAAGACTGAAGGAACAGGGACAATTGAAGGAAGACTGGAAGAGGGACAGCTGAAGGAAGACTGGAAGAACAGGGACAGAGTTGAAGGAAGGCTGGAAGAACAGGGACAGAGTTGAAGGAAGGCTGGAAGAACAGGGACAGAGTTGAAGGAAAACTGAAAGAACAGGGACAGTTGAAGGAAGACTGAAAGAACAGGGACAGTTGAAGGAAGACTGGAAGAACAGGGACAGTTGAAGACTGGAAGAACAGGGACAGTTGAAGGAAGACTGAAGGAACAGGGACAATTGAAGGAAGACTGGAAGAGGGACAGTTGAAGGAAGACTGGAAGAACAGGGACAGAGTTGAAGGAAGGCTGGAAGAACAGGGACAGAGTTGAAGGAAGGTTGGAAGAACAGGGACAAAGTTGAAGGAAGACTGAAAGAACAGGGACAGTTGAAGGAAGATTGAAAGATCAGGTACAGTTGAAGGAAGACTGGAAGAACAGGGACACTTGAAGGAAGACTGGAAGAACAGGGACAGTTGAAGGAAGACTGAAGGAACAGGGACAATTGAAGGAAGACTGGAAGAGGGACAGTTGAAGGAAGACTGGAAGAACAGGGACAGAGTTGAAGGAAGGCTGGAAGAACAGGGACAGAGTTGAAGGAAGGCTGGAAGAACAGGGATAGAGTTGAAGGAAGACTGAAAGAACAGGGACAGTTGAAGGAAGACTGAAAGAACAGGGACAGTTGAAGGAAGACTGGAAGAACAGGGACAGTTGAAGGAAGACTGGAAGAACAGGGACAGTTGAAGGAAGACTGGAAGAACAGGGACAGAGTTGAAGGAAGACTGGAAGAACAGGGACAGAGTTGAAGGAAGGCTGGAAGAACAGGGACAGAGTTGAAGGAAGGCTGGAAATGGGGAAGCAAGTGTAGTCAAAGATAAGATAAAACCAATATTGCAAACTAGAAATACCACAGGAAATAGCAAACAAGAGGACTCCACTAGCAATAGTGAGGATATATTACCAAAAACAACTGGTGGGAGCTCCATTGGTGGTGCTAGGGAGGATAGGAATAAGACAGGGAAACATGCACCAACAGGGAATACAGTCACAGAAACCCAAGGCAAACGGAAACCAAGCCTGTGCACATACTATGCACTTGGTATCTGCAGACATGGGAAATCTGGAAAAACAGACGGGACGTGCAACTATGACCACCCTAGAAAATGCCGTGCCCATATGAAAACAGGAAAATGCAAACTCCCTTCGTGTAAGCTTTTTCACCCTGAAATGTGTACCTCTTCAGTACAGGAAAGACTGTGCTATAACTTAAATTGCCAGACACACCATCTAAAGGGGACAAAAACATACAAAACATCCAGGCCACGGGAAGACCTGGGTAGCCACAGTCACTCAAGAGGGAGAGGTTTTTTAGTGCCAGGAAGGAAAAAAAACTGGCAGGAAATGGCAGAAATCGTACACCAAATCCAGTCATTCCTGGGGTGGAACCACAGTCGATGGCCTCCACTCCAAACCAACAGATACAGATACTAATGCCGGAAAAAAAATCCCCCCCCCAGTACCAACAATACCACCAGTCCGATGACATTCTTCTTTGCAAATATACAGGGTCTAAAGCCAGCAACAAACAACAAAATACCTTTCATCCGTGGACTGCTTGCAGAGGCAAAGGCAATGTTCGCGGCTTTCACTGAGACCCACATAAAGGATCACTTGGACAACGAAATATGGATCCCAGGTTACAACCTATACAGATGTGACAGAGTGAACAGGCAAAAGGGGGGGGGGTTGGCCTGTACATTGCAGAGTCACTTGTTTGCACAGAACTGCTTAATGCCTCAAATGATGTAGTGGAAGTTTTAGCAGTAAAGGTCGAGAGCCAAAACCTAGTCATTGTGGTAGTCTACAAGCCTCCGGATGCAACATCCCAGCAATTCCAGGAACAGCTGTTAAAAACTGACCACTGTCTGGAAAATCTTCCAGCTCCTGCACCCAACATCTTGCTCCTGGGGGATTTCAACTTAAGGCACCTAAAATGGAGGAATATAGCAAATAATATTGTTGCAGTAATAACACCAGGAGGCAGCTCTGATGAAAACTCACACTCACGCGAGCTTTTAAATCTCTGCACAAAATTCAATTTAAACCAGCAAATAATAGAGCCTACTAGACTGGAGAATACACTAGACCTCATCTGCACTAACAATGATGATCTGATAAGAAATGTCACCATATCAAAAACAATATACTCAGATCACAACATAATTGAGGTTCAGACATGTATGCGTGGAGCCCCAGACCGACATAATGAGATTAGTCACGAGGGAGCATTCGCCAAATTCAACTTCAATAACAAAAACATAAAGTGGGACCAAGTAAACCAAGTCCTAACCGATATAAGCTGGAAAGATATACTAAGCAACACAGACCCCAACTTATGCCTAGAACAGATTAACTTGGTGGCACTCGATGTATGCACAAGGCTTATTCCTCTAAGAAAAAGGAGGAGTAGATGTAAAAAAGAAAGTGACAGGCGCTCCCTTTACAGGCGACAGAAAAGAATAACAGAGCGGCTAAAAGAGGTCAATATATCTGAAATGCGTAGGGAGACACTGGTCAGAGAAATAGCAAGCATCGAACTTAAGCTAAAGGAATCTTATAGGAGTCAGGAATCGCGGGAAGAACTAAAAGCCATAAATGAAATCGAAAGAAACCCAAAGTATTTCTTCTCCTATGCCAAATCAAAGTCGAGAACAACGTCCAGTATTGGGCCCCTACTTAAACAAGATGGGTCCTACACAGATGACAGCAAGGAAATGAGTGAGCTACTCAAGTCCCATTATGACTCAGTTTTTAGCAAGCCACTAACCAGACTGAGAGTCGAAGATCAAACTGAATTTTTTATGAGAGAGCCACAGAATTTGGTTAACACAAGCCTATCCGATGTTATCCTGACGCCAAATGACTTCGAACAGGCGATAAATGACATGCCCATGCACTCTGCCCCAGGGCCAGACTCATGGAACTCCGTGTTCATCAAGAACTGCAAGAAGCCCCTATCACGAGCCTTTTCCATCCTATGGAGAGGGAGCATGGACACGGGGGTCATCCCACAGTTACTAAAAACAACAGACATAGCCCCACTCCACAAACGGGGCAGTAAAGCAACAGCAAAGAACTACAGACCGATAGCACTAACATCCCATATCATAAAAATCTTTGAAAGGGTCCTAAGAAGCAAGATCACCATCCATCTAGAAACCCATCAGTTACACAACCCAGGGCAACATGGGTTTAGAACAGGTCGCTCCTGTCTGTCTCAACTATTGGAACACTACGACAGGGTCCTAGATGCACTAGAAGACAAAAAGAATGCAGATGTAATATATACAGACTTTGCAAAAGCCTTCAGCAAGTGTGACCATGGCATAATAGCGCACAAAATGCGTGCTAAAGGAACAACAGGAAAAGTCGGTCGATGGATCTATAATTTCCTCACTAACAGAACACAGAGAGTAGTTGTCAACAGAGTAAAGTCCGAGGCAGCTACGGTGAAAAGCTCTGTTCCACAAGGCACAGTACTCGCTCCCATCTTGGTCCTCATCCTCATATCCGACATAGACAAGGATGTCAGCCACAGCACCGTGTCTTCCTTTGCAGATGACACCCGAATCTGCATGACAGTGTCTTCCATTGCAGACACTGCAAGGCTCCAGGTGGACATCAACCAAATCTTTCAGTGGGCTGCAGAAAACAATATGAAGTTCAACGATGAGAAATTTCAATTACTCAGATATGGTAAACACGAGGAAATTAAATCTTCATCAGAGTACAAAACAAATTCTGGCCACAAAATAGAGCGAAACACCAACGTCAAAGACCTGGGAGTGATCATGTCGGAGAATCTCACCTTCAAGGACCATAACATTGTATCAATCGCATCTGCTAGAAAAATGACAGGATGGATAATGAGAACCTTCAAAACTAGGGAGGCCAAGCCCATGATGGCACTCTTCAGGTCACTTGTTCTATCTAGGCTGGAATATTGCTGCACACTAAAAGCACCTTTCAAGGCAGGTGAAATTGCCGACCTAGAAAATGTACAGAGAACTTTCACGGCGCGCATAACGGAGATAAAACACCTCAATTACTGGGAGCGCTTGAGGTTCCTAAACCTGTATTCCCTGGAACGCAGGCGGGAGAGATACATGATTATATACACCTGGAAAATCCTAGAGGGACTAGTACCGAACTTGCACACGAAAATCACTCACTACGAAAGCAAAAGACTTGGCAGACGATGCAACATCCCCCCAATGAAAAGCAGGGGTGTCACTAGCACGTTAAGAGACCATACAATAAGTGTTAGGGCCCCGAGACTGTTCAACTGCCTCCCAGTATACATACCTGGAGTTTACCTGGAGAGAGTTTCGGGGGTCAACGCCCCCGCGGCCCGGTCTGTGACCAGGCCTCCTGGTGGATCAGCGCCTGATCAACCAGGCTGTTGCTGCTGGCTGCACGCAAACCAACGTACGAGCCACAGCCCGGCTGATCAGGAACTGACTTTAGGTGCTTGTCCAGTGCCAGCTTGAAGACTGCCAGGGGTCTGTTGGTAATCCCCCTTATGTGTGCTGGGAGGCAGTTGAACAGTCTCGGGCCCCTGACACTTATTGTATGGTCTCTTAACGTGCTAGTGACACCCCTGCTTTTCATTGGGGGGATGGTGCATCGTCTGCCAAGTCTTTTGCTTTCGTAGTGAGTGATTTTCGTGTGCAAGTTCGGTACTAGTCCCTCTAGGATTTTCCAGGTGTATATAATCATGTATCTCTCCCTCCTGCGTTCCAGGGAATACAGGTTTAGAAACCTCAAGCGCTCCCAGTAAGGGGGATTACCAACAGACCCCTGGGAGTCTTCAAGCTGGCACTGGACAAACACCTAAAGTCGGTTCCTGACCAGCCGGGCTGTGGCTCGTACGTTGGTTTGCGTGCAGCCAACAGTAACAGCCTGGTTGATCAGGCTCTGATCCACCAGGAGGCCTGGTCACAGACCGGGCCGCTGGGGCGTTGACCCCCGAAACTCTCTCCAGGTAAACATGGACAGAGTTGAAGGAAGACTGGAAGAACAGGGACAGAGTTGAAGGAAGACTGGAAGAACAGGGGCAGAGTTGAAGGAAGGCTGGAAGAACAGGGACAGAGTTGAAGGAAGACTGGAAGAACAGGGACAGAGTTGAAGGAAGACTGGAAGAACAGGGACAGAGTTGAAGGAAGACTGGAAGAACAGGGACAATTGAAGGAAGACTGGAAGAACAGGGACAGTTGAAGGAAGACTGGAAGAACAGGGACAGAGTTGAAGGAAGACTGAAAGAACAGGGACAGAGTTGAAGGAAGGCTGGATGAACAGGTACAGAGTTGAAGGAAGACTGAAAGAACAGGGACAGTTGAAGGAAGACTGAAAGAACAGGGACAGTTGAAGGAAGACTGGAAGAACAGGGACAGTTGAAGGAAGACTGGAAGAACAGGGACAGTTGAAGGAAGACTGGAGGAACAGGGACAATTGAAGGAAGACTGGAAGAACAGGGACAGTTGAAGGAAGACTGGAAGAACAGGGACAGAGTTGAAGGAAGACTGGAAGAACAGGGACAGAGTTGAAGGAAGACTGAAAGAACAGGGACAGTTGAAGGAAGACTGGAAGAACAGGGACAGTTGAAGGAAGACTGGAAGAACAGGGACAGTTGAAGGAAGACCTCTTTGCTGAACACTTTGCTACCAAAATGCAAGTTCCTGATCCAGCAAGGGACCCTCCTTGGCTAGCTGCAAGAACTGTGTCAAAACTGTAAGTGGTGACAATAAGGCAGGAGGAGGTGCATTTCCTTCTTAAATCGCTTGACCAAGAAAAGGCTGTGGGCCCAGACAAGTTGAGCCCAAGATTGTTGAGAAGATGTGCAGGCCAGCTAGCAGCACCTCTAACTCGCACTGCCTAGTACAGTGTAAATGGCCCTCTCTATGGAAAGAGGCAAATGTAGTCCCTGTTCACAAAAAGAAGAGCAGAGCAGAAATCAGCAACTACAGACCAGTGTCACTCCTGTCAATCACTGGTAAGATCCTTGAGACAATAATCTCAAGACAAATGACAGAGTTTTTTGACTACCACTCACTACTTTGTGATCGTCAATATTGCTTCAGGAAAGGTTACTCTGCTGCTGATCTGTTGTTAAACCTCTCCACTAAATGGCACCAGTCACTGGATGAATCCAAAGTCAGCTGTGTGGTAGCACTGGACATTGCTGGCGCTTTCGACTGAGTGTGGCACCAGGGCCTCTTAGCAAAACTTCAAGCACTGGGAATTGCAGGCTCTACGCTATGTCTCCTCAGTGATTACCTTCATGGTAGATCTCTAAGTGTAGTACTCAATGGAACGGAATCAGCAAGACATCCTATTGGGGCAAGTGTTCCACAAGGAAGCGTGCTGGGTCCATTGTTATGGAATGTCTACTTCAACGACCTTCTTCATCTCATCCCAGAATCACATGCATATGCAGACGACTGTACTGACATTCACTTATCCAAGAGAAGAAATGCCAGCTGCTCTAAGCTACATCAATCACCAGCTGAGAGCTATATCAGCTTGGGGAAATAGATGGCAAGTAACATTTGCACCTGAGAAAACGCAAATGATGATCGTTTCTAGGCACCATAATGGTAATGCTGGTGCAGTAGTAAGGATGAATGGGAGGGTGTGGCACCTGGAGAAGAAGTTGATATCCTTGGGGTGAAATTTGACTCCAAACTAACCATGAAGAACCATGTTGTAAATCTTGCAAACAAAGCAGCCAGGAAGCTTACAGCACTTCGCCGTATCTCGCATCTGCTTGCCAGTAGGGGTTGGAAGATCCTGTACGAGGCACAAGTACGCTCACACCTTGAGTATGCTCCACTTTCTTGGTCTGCCTGCCCCCCCTCTCATCTGCGACTGCTTGACAGAGTAGAGAACAGAGCACGACGTCTCATCTCTCGCCTGGACCCATCCTGGATAGACCTGGAGTTTACCTGGAGAGAGTTCCGGGGGTCAACGCCCCCGCGGCCCGGTCTGTGACCAGGCCTCCTGGTGGATCAGAGCCTGATCAACCAGGCTGTTGCTGCTGGCTGTACGCAAACCAACGTACGAGCCACAGCCCGGCTGGTCAGGAACCGACTTTAGGTGCTTGTCCAGTGCCAGCTTGAAGACTGCCAGGGGTCTGTTGGTAATCCCCCTTATGTATGCTGGAAGGCAGTTGAACAGTCTCGGGCCCCTGACACTTATTGTATGGTCTCTTAACGTGCTAGTGACACCCCTGCTTTTCATTGGGGGGATGTTGCATCGTCTGCCAAGTCTTTTGCTTTCGTAGTGAGTGATTTTCGTGTGCAAGTTCGGTACTAGTCCCTCTAGGATTTTCCAGCAGCAGAGCCTTCAACATAGGAGGGATGTGGGTGGCCTTACTGTTATGTACAAGGGCAATATTGTCAAAATACCACACTTGGATCCACTTCGAGGACAGCGTGAAACAAGCTTTTATGCCACAAGACGGGCAGAAAGCACCAACTTCACTCTGGCTGTACCCTTCTCCAGAACATCACTCCATCTGAGATCATACATACCCAGGATGACTCGAGTATGGAACACATTCGTACAGCATAATGATGTCAACGAGATAAAGTCAGTTGATCAAATGAAAATGCTGGCCCACAGATGGCTCCAACTTCATCCTGTTCCCTACTTGTATGTCTCATAACAATAAAAATGCTTTCAAATGAGCTGATGTAGGTAACAGCTCTTAGCTTGCCAATAAAGTTAGGAATCCTTAACATGTAAATAGCTGTCAATAGAGCTAGGGATCCTTAACCTTGTCAAACCCTGTGAAAAAAAAAACAGGGACAGTTGAAGGAAGGCTGGAGGAACAGGGACAATTGAAGGAAGACTGGAAGAACAGGGACAGTTGAAGGAAGACTGGAAGAATAGGGACAGAGTTGAAGGAAGCAGAGGCGTCGCTAGGGTTGATGTCACACGGGGTAGCATCTTTGGTGTCACCCGGGGTGGCATCTTTGGCGTCACCCGGGGTGGCATCTTTGGCGTCACCCCCATGAAATCCAAGGGCGGGGGGATAGGGGTAGTAACCTCCAGTTACATCACTGCTGCATGACCAGTGACTAACGTTTAGCAATGAGAACGTTTAAAGGCCATAAACCGAACTTTATTAATGATAAAATAAATAATCGTAGTAATATTGAGGAAATATAAACTCAAATACCACTTTGAGTATAGGCACCAGATCCTACATTTATTCATCTTGGACAATGAAACAAAAAAAACTTGAAAAATAAAGAAAAACACTAGTTCCGATTTAACCTTGAGTACAGGAACATCACAAAGAATCTGATATTTCATTTCCTTGCCTTCAATCCTGCAAAATCATCTATCACATCATCAAAATCAATTATTTTCCCTATATAGGCCTATTTGTACTATGTAAACCTATAATAGGCTATATAGAAACGAAGGATTTTTCTCTTAGGTTGCTGCTGCATGGTTTTGGTCATTAGTATTAGCTTCTTTAGAGGCTCTATGGTGTTACCCTTTAAATGGTGTCACCCGGGGCGGCCAGCCTTCACCCCCATACGACGCCCCTGGAAGGAGGGCTGGAAGAACAGGGACAGAATTGGATAAGCTCGTTTTGCTTTACGTAGCGTGTTATTGCTGTTTCAATTACGTTAGGGAGATGAAGTGCTTTTAACAATAGCTCTGAATCGATTGGCAGATAGGGGATCTTTCGATGCTTCAGGCAATGAATTCCAGATCTTAGGGCCTTTTATGAGCATTGACTTTTTCCACAAGTTGAGTCGGACATGGGAGATGTCAAACAGGGTTTCGTGTCTTGTGTTACGCCTGTCTGTTCTGTTGCAGCTATCAAGAAGTGATATATATATATATATATATATATATATATATATATATATATATATATATATATATATATATATCTATTTATATAATATATATATATATATATATATATATATATATATATATATATATGTGTGTGTGTGTGTGTGTGTGTGTGTGTGTGTGTGTGTGTGTGTGTGTGTGTGTGTGTGTGTGTGTGTGTGTGTGTGTGTGTGTGTGTGTGTGTATTAGGCACAGAAGGAGATTTTTTTAGATTTTGCCACCGAAGTGGCTAGTTTATTGTGCACCATATCCATCATGTAGACGTTAGTTTAATATGTTTATTATGCACCCCATACCCATCCTGTGGGCGGTAGTCAAAGGATTACAGAGGTACATAATTGGTCCAGGGACTGGACTCCAAAGTTTTGATAGCTGAGCAAGTTACAGAGGTAATGAACTCACAATTTACAAAGGTAATGAACTCCAGATAGGTCTAGTCACAATCATGACAAGTTACAAAGGTATTTACAGATTACAGAGGTACGTAATGGGTCCAGGGACTGGGAACGCAAGAGTATATGGATACACAATAGGCCTAGGAACTAGGCCCCAAGAGGGTTAACAGGTGTACATGTGGTTTTCTTTTATCTACATATCTACAGTTCACTTATCTGTTACAAGCAAATTTAGGAAAGCTTAGTATATCTGGTATCTTATTTTCATTAATAAGATATTTTGACATGTCACATAGGTTATTATACTGTCTATCTCTGTATTCCTCAATAAGTGGACAATTAAGCACATAGTGTTCAAGACAGTGACCATATGCCTGACCACATAATTTGCATTTAGTTTGATCATCATCTGTGTCTCCCAAACTGCCAGAAGTACTTGGAACCAAGCCTAAGCCAGGCCACTACAACATCAGTCAGTACTTGTAACCAAGGCTAAGCCTGGCCACTACAACATCAGTCAGTACTTGTAACCAAGCCTAAGCCTGGCCACTACAGCATCGGTCAGTATTTGTAACCAAGCCTAAGCCAGGCCACTACAACATCAGTCAGTACTTGTAGCCAAGCCTAAGCCAGGCCACTACAACATCAGTCAGTACTTATAGCCAAGCCTAAGCCTGGCCACTACAACATCAGTCAGTCTGTTCACATTGCAAGTTGCTCCATAAACATACTTATCTATGTTCATGTTATCATAGTGGGTTATAGATCTACTCAGGCTTCTAACTGCATTCCTATAACAATCATTTTCTTTATTTACTTCTCTCCTAATATTATTCCTAATGCTAGACACAGATATACCAAAGTTATATTCTACATTCTCCTTCTGGGTACTCTTCTTGGCTAACATATCAACTTTATCATGAAGGAGTAATCCAATGTGTGATGGGATCCATTGGAATGGCACAGAAGTACGAGTGCATATTTTGTATATTAAATAAGTTCAAGCTTCTGAAGAGTGGGGAGGTGTGTTGTCTGGCACAGCAGCGTTTTGTTGGGTTATTAATGGTTTTAAGTGAGCTGGTGAAGTAGATCACCAGACACAAAACCTATAGGTGAGGTAAGGGTTGATTAGAGTGGTATATATAATATCTTCATTTCTACAAGTACATGTACAAGGTATATAGACCATAGCTGACATCAATGACATACTACTATATAGAAAGCCACTTGTTATGCAGAGCATTTCCAGCAAATTAGGTCATTTTGTCCCGGGATGCGACCCACACCAGTCTACTAATACCCAAGTACCCATTTCACTGATGGGTGAACATAGACAACCGGGAATCGAACTCGGACATCAAGGTGTGAAGCGAGAGCTTTTGCCACCAGGTACATTGTACGTAGTGTTGTCTGAGGTACACAGTAATGTATGTATCTTGGAAAGGATGCCTACTGTTTTGAAGATCTCTCTGGCTGTGTTGGATGTGGGTATTAAATTTCAAGTTGCAGTCTATGTGTACACCTAAGAATTTACCCTCAGTGTTGATCATTATGTTTAGTTGGATATTTGAAGCTCTGTTCCCAAATATCATGTAGTAGGTTTTGTCAATATTTAAGTGGCTCTCGCTAGAGTTTAGTTTAATATCTTTATTAATGCACCCCATACCCACCCTTTCGGCGGTAAACAAAAGATTATAGAGGCATATAACAGGTCCAGGGACTGGGTCGCAAAGTTTTGATCTAAAGTTACAGTGGTAATGGACTATTTACATGTTTATATATTACAATTGTAATTAGCTATTTATGCAGAATTCCTAGAGAGGCGCCTTTTTATATACATATAAGACTATTTATAACCGGATCTAAAATAGACACAAGTCTCTGGGCTATGTCAGAGCGCCAAGTCCCAGGGAAACATTCGGATCTATTTTCACCCACACTAGCCATAAGAAGACCACGAAACATGAATATCCTCAGGTATACAGTTGGTTGATTAATATTGCACCATTATTCACTTGCAATGAGTTTACAGAACCTTAAACAAGAAATTCAGACAGATGTTATTTTTTTAATTACCATTACATATAAATGACGGTGAGGATATTTTTTTTATATGACACTTGGATATTTCAACAGGTTATAAATTGCCTGAAACACCAACCGCAGCTCATCATCCTAGCAGTGACAGTGCAAAACAAGATCACAGAGGTCTGTAAATAAGACATAATTTATGGCATCTGATTGAAAAAAATATTTCGTTCACCAGGGACTTTATCACTTCTCACAGAGATAAAAAAGTATATTGATTGACTGATGTTGGTTTGCCGGTACTTCCGGCCCGGGTCTTCTCCAGATGGCGACCCGGCGAAAAAAGTATATATGTAGTGAAGGTGTGAGGTGCGATGTACAGTTATTAACATGTAGACACGGGCGAGTGACGTCACCCGTCTTGTTCTAAACTCCTGCTAATTTGGTATAAATTATTTATATGCTTTAACCAATTTTTCAGCCAGTCAGGTGCAAGTAACTTCCACCTAACTGGTTTTGGACAGTAGCTTAGGCCGGTAGGTGACTTGGACCTGCCTAGAGCATGGGCCAGTAGGCCTGCGGCAGTGCTCCTTCCTTCTTATATTCTAATATATCTTGCTGAGGACTTGCATAAGATCACTGGTGAGTGGAGCATCAGCCTCACAAGTTTCCTGAGTATGAGAGGAAATACTTCTTACCACCAGACTGCCAAGTAACGGTGCCAAAACCTGGAAAAAATGTATCCCTGATTCACGAAAGAAATGTGGTGGCATGGTTATTTTCCCGTCCAACGCTTAGAACTCTGTATTTGTCTATATTATACTGCATCTGCCACTTCTCTGACCGCTGAATCAGTCTATTCAATCTTCCTGGAGTGCTCTAATGTCCTCGTCATAATGAATTCGACGGCCTATTTTCGTGTCATCGGCAAATTTGCTTATGTCGCCATTTCTTCCCTCATCTGTGTAAACTGTGAGTAACAAAGGATCCAACACTGACCCCTATGGAACACCGCTCGTGAGGCGCCGCCTCTCTGATTTCTCCACATTTATGCAAACTTTCTGCTGCCTACTTGGAGTTTACCTGGAGAGAGTTCCGGAGGTTAACGCCTCCGAGGCCCGGTCTGTGACCAGGCCTCATGGTGGATCAGAGCCTGATCAACCAGCCTGTTACTGCTGGCTGCACGCAATCCAACGTCAACTATGCCTGGAGTTTACCTGCTTACGTGCTACTCAAGTCCCAATATGACTCAGTTTTTAGCAAGCCGCTAACCAGACTGAGAGTCAAAGATCAAAATTAATTTTTTATGAGAGAGCCACAAAATTTGATTAACACAAGCCTATCCGATGTTATCCTGACGCCAAATGACTTCGAACAGGCGATAAATGACATGCCCATGTACTCTGCCCCAGGGCCAGACTCATGGAACTCCGTGTTCATCAAGAACTGCAAGAAGCCCCTATCACGAGCCTTTTCCATCCTATGGAGAGGGAGCATGGACACGGGGGTCATCCCACAGTTACTAAAAACAACAGACATAGCCCCACTCCACAAAGGGGGCAGTAAAGCAACAGCAAAGAACTACAGACCAATAGCACTAACATCCCATATCATAAAAATCTTTGAAAGGGTCCTAAGAAGCAAGATCACCACCCATCTAGAAACCCATCAGTTACACAACCCAGGGCAACATGGGTTTAGAACAGGTCGCTCCTGTCTGTCTCAACTATTGGATCACTACGACAAGGTCCTAAATGCATCAGAAGACAAAAAGAATGCAGATATAATATATACAGACTTTGCAAAAGCCTTCGACAAGTGTGACCATGGCGTAATAGCGCACAAAATGCGTGCTAAAGGAATAACAGGAAAAGTCGGTCGATGGATCTATAATTTCCTCACTAACAGAACACAGAGAGTAGTCGTCAACAGAGTAAAGTCCGAGGCAGCTACGGTGAAAAGCTCTGTTCCACAAGGCACAGTACTCGCTCCCATCTTGTTCCTCATCCTCATATCCGACATAGACAAGGATGTCAGCCACAGCACCGTGTCTTCCTTTGCAGATGACACCCGAATCTGCATGACAGTGTCTTCCATTGCAGACACTGCAAAGCTCCAGGCGGACATCAACCAAATCTTTCAGTGGGCTGCAGAAAACAATATGAAGTTCAACGATGAGAAATTTCAATTACTCAGATATGGTAAACATGAGGAAACTAAATCTTCATCAGAGTACAAAACAAATTCTGGCCACAAAATAGAGCGAAACACCAACGTCAAAGACCTGGGAGTGATCATGTCGGAGGATCTCACCTTCAAGGACCATAACATTGTATCAATCGCATCTGCTAGAAAAATGACAGGATGGATAATGAGAACCTTCAAAACTAGGGAGGCCAAGCCCATGATGACACTCTTCAGGTCACTTGTTCTATCTAGGCTGGAATATTGCTGCACACTAACAGCACCTTTCAAGGCAGGTGAAATTGCCGACCTAGAAAATGTACAGAGAACTTTCACGGCGCGCATAACGGAGATAAAACACCTCAATTATTGGGAGCGCTTGAGGTTCCTAAACCTGTATTCCCTGGAATGCAGGAGGGAGAGATACATGATTATATACACCTGGAAAATCCTAGAGGGACTAGTACCGAACTTGCACACGAAAATCACTCACTACGAAAGCAAAAGACTTGGCAGACGATGCACCATCCCCCCAATGAAAAGCAGGGGTGTCACTAGCACGTTAAGAGACCATACAATAAGTGTCAGGGGCCCGAGACTGTTCAACTGCCTCCCAGCACACATAAGGGGGATTACCAACAGACCCCTGGCAGTCTTCAAGCTGGCACTGGACAAGCACCTAAAGTCAGTTCCGCATCAGCCGGGCTGTGGCTCGTACGTTGGTTTGCGTGCAGCCAGCAGCAACAGCCTGGTTGATCAGGCTCTGATCCACCAGGAGGCCTGGTCACAGACCGGGCCGCGGGGGCGTTGACCCCCGGAACTCTCTCCAGGTAAACTCCAGGAGAGGGTTTCGGGGGTCAACGCACCCGCGGCTTGGTCTGAGACCAGGCCTCACGGTGGATCAGGGTCCGATCAACCAGGCTGTTACTACTGGCCGCACGCAAATTGACGTACGAACCACAGCCCGGTTGGTCAGGTACTGACTTTAGGTGCCTGCCCAGTGCCTTCTTAAAGACAGCCAGGGGTCTATTGGTAATCCCCCTTATGTAGGCTGGGAGGCAGTTGAACAGTCTTGGACCCCGGACACTTATTGTGTTGTCTCTCAATGTACTCGTTGCGCCCCTGCTTTTCATTGGGGGAATGTTGCATCTCCTGCCGAGTCTTTTGCCTATATCCAGGAAAAAAAATTCTCACTCAATATCCGTGTGCCTTAATTTTCCTCAATTGCCCCTGATGTGGAACTCTATCAAAAGCCTTGCTGAAGTCCATATACACAATATCACATTTATTACCATGATCTACCTCCTCAAATACCTCAGTGAAAAAAGTTGGTAAATTCGTGAGGCAAGAACGCCCCTTTGTAAAACCGTGCTGATACATTAATCACTTTATGCCTTTCAAGATAGCTACGACTTGCCTCGGCAATTATTGATTCCACAAATTTTCCCACTATGGAGGTTAGGCTTATTAGTCTATAATTCGAAGCTAAGGACCTGTCTCCTGCTTTGTAAATAGGTATCACATTTACTATTTTCCATTTGTCTTGCACTATGCCAATTTGTAGTGATATGCTGAAAAGATTATCCAAAGGTTTGCTAAGTTCTTCTTTACAGTCCTTTAAAACCCTTGCAAACAGTTCATCAGGGCCTTGGGATTTGTTAGGTTTTAATTTACCTATTTGTCTGAGGACCATGTCATTAGTTACCCTAATCGTGTATAGCTCATTCCTCGCCTAGCTGTCTGGGTGAGTGGTCGCTCCTCGCACCTCTCTGCCAACATAGCAAACAACCCAGTCTTTGGCGTTCGTTGAAGGGCGAACACTGTGGGTACTGAATTCGTGCATGGGTCCATCACGCCTATGATGGCCCAAGATTTGTTGCCCTTGATTCTGCAAGAAACTTACAGCATCGACGACAGAGATCTGTATAGTGTGGCTTTAAATGGATCGTTCTGCATATTCATGAAACTGCTACATGCGCAGACGTACGAGGGTCTAGTTGCAGTTTTAAGATCTCAGTATGGAAGTGTCCTCGGAAGTGAGCGTACAGCTTGTGGATGTCTCTCGACAGTATACGTGGGTGAGGGTGAGGAATGTGCCTTTTGAGGCGACCGAGGTGGACATTTGCCGGGCATTTGACAGGTATGGTGTCATACATGTTGCCCAACAAGGAAAGTGGGTTGCGGGGGCGTATGCGGGTACCCCAAGGGGGAAGTTACACCATCAAAATGACTGACAACCCATCCCGTCATACAACATACTGGATGATTTTAGAACTCAAGTCATGGTGACGTACGCTGGGCAGAAGCGGACGTGTTGAATTTGTAATTTGTAGTGACTATGATCATGTTGCAGCTGAGTGCGGCTCGCGTGGGTGGCCATGGAGGCCGGCTGGTGTTACGCCCACCAGAGCTGGGCAGGTGGTGCCTGAGCCCACCCAGGAGGAAGAAGATGGGCGTGGTCGACTATGGAGTGAGATAGTGGGGGCTAAGGGGGTGGAGCCTACCCTGGATGAGCTGATTCCAGAGCAGCCAGCGCTGCTGGTGGAGCAGAAGGAATCTGCGGGTGTCGAGGCCTTCACGGAGACGATGGAGACAATGATGCAGTCATTATTCCAGTCGGCCAAGGAGGTTACAGTTGCAGCTGCTAGAAAAATGACAGGATGGATAATGAGAACCTTCAAAACTAGGGAGGCCAAGCCCATGATGACACTCTTCAGGTCACTTGTTCTATCTAGGCTGGAATATTGCTGCACACTAACAGCACCTTTCAAGGCAGGTGAAATTGCTGATCTAGAAAATGTACAGAGAACCTTCACGGCGCGCATAACAGAGATAAAACACCTCAATTACTGGGAGCGCTTGAGGTTCCTAAACCTGTATTCCCTGGAACGCAGGCGAGAGAGATACATGATTATATACACCTGGAAAATCCTAGAGGGACTAGTACTGAACTTGCACATGAAAATCACTCACTACGAAAGCAAAAGACTTGACAGACGATGCAACATCCCCCCAATGAAAAGCAGGGGTGTCACTAGCACGTTAAGAGACCATACAATAAGTGTCAGGGGCCCGAGACTGTTCAACTGCCTCCCAGCATACATAAGGGGGATTACCAACAGACCCCTGGCAGTCTTCAAGCTGGCACTGGACAAACACCTAAAGTCGGTTCCTGACCAGCCGGGCTGTGGCTCGTACGTTGGTTTGCGTGCAGCCAGCAGCAACAGCCTGGTTGATCAGGCTCTGATCCACCAGGAGGCCTGGTCACAGACCGGGCCGTGGGAGCGTTGACCCCCGGAACTCTCTCCAGGTAAACTCCAGGTCCAGGGCCTGAGCAGACATCTGGGTGGGAGGTGGCTGTGAGTGATGCTGCACAAGTCGCGGATGAGCGGAAGCCTGGTGAGGCTGTTGAGCGGTCCATAGTCGTGGAGGTGCACCGTGAGGAGGACCCAGGTTCATTGATGGAGGAAGATACTGGCACCAGGAAACAGGCAGTGGTGATGTCCAAATCTGACGATGTGTTAAAGCCTGCCCAATGTCCGGGGAAGGTGTGGATGGAGAAGGATGGAAGTGGGGAGGGAGAAAAGCTACAGCTCCAGGCAGAGAAGGATGGCCCTGGAGTTATGAGTAGTGTGAGGGGCAAGGGAGGAGTGAAAGGCCCTGGTGAGCTTTTGAAGGGTGCTGTGGTACGGAGGGGGCATAAGCATTAGCAGACCTCAGGTGTATGACGCTGAATGCTAATGGGCTGTTTGGACAATTGAAGCATGTGTGGCTAAGTACGCTTTTGCATAGACACCATGTGGACGTGGTTTACTTACAGGAGCATAATTGGAAGGTAGGCAGAGTTTTGGAGGTGGAAGGTTACTGGAGTTATGTGGCACTTTTGGAGTATCTAAAAGGGAGGTCACCATCTTGATCTGGGAGGCAAGCCCGTTTGTGTTGCTCAGGAGCGAGAGGGGGTTGAGGGACGGGTTATTCACGTGGAGGGGTGGTGGGGAGGGAAACAGGTGGCTTTTGTGTGTGTGTACACACCGGCGGTGAATGTTGTAAGGGTTAAAAATGCTTTCGTGAAGGATAAGTTGGTTTATTTTTTGCCGTTTGTTACCTGGTGTGCCATGGGAGGTGGAGCATACGTTTGTGCAGGAGGGGTATGGGGGCAAGATTGGATTGTCTATATGTCACGAGGTGAGTGGATATCATCTCAGTTTGTACTGTGGATGCCCCTTTTTCGGATCATAAGGCTGTGGTAGCAGAGGTGGGGTGAGAGGAGTTAGCTAGGAGGCAGGTGGGTTACTGGAAATTGAATGTGAGGGTTCTCACAGATGAGGAGGGGGTGGGGGGGTGTGGAGTTATGGGCAGAGCTTTGGGAGGAGGGGAGGGTGGTTGATGATGTCGTAAGTTGGTGGGATAGTATTGCCAAGGCTAGGATTCAGTCATTTTATATAAAGGAGGGGAAGAGAATTAATCGCATGAGATATGGATTGTTGAATTGTCTGGAGCAGCGCTTATGGGATGGCTACCATAGTGGCGCTTTGCAGGGACAGTACCAGGTTGGGGAGATTGAGGACCTGAAGGAGAGGTTACGAGAGTTGCAGAATGAAAGGTTTGAGTTGGTGCGGGTACAGGAAGGTATGGATGAGGTGCTATGGGGGGATAGGCCATCGGCTTGTGTCCTGAGGGACCAACAACGACGTAGGAGGGCGACGAACATTATGCAGCTGGAGGTGTGTGGTGGGGAGGCAGGTTATTGGACGGGGCAGGTGCTCAGGTCGACGGAGGGCATGGGAATGTATGCTGACAGGTGGCATGAGCATTATTGGCATAGTAGAGGGGTGCAAGCTGAGCTGTTGTAGGGAAACCTTTAGAGGGTGGGGATAGAGTGGCATTGGGGGGGACATTGAGGAGGGAAAAATTTGGAGAGCATTGGAAGGTATGAGCTAGGTAAACTCCAGGGCAAGGCACCGGGTGTTGATGGGCTCCCATGTGAGTTTTATTTGGTGCACTGGGATCTGTTGAGGGGGTTTTTGGTCAGATTATTTAATGCGATGAAACAGGAGGGTTGTTTAGGGGCGAGGCAGGCGATTAGGGTGGTGGTTTTAATCCCGAAGGGGTCACACCAGTGGACCCTTAAAGATTACTGGGCGCTCTCCTTAAGGGGGATATGACAGAGGTGTATGAATGGAAAATGGGAATAAATAAAGATGCAATTAACGTGCTAAAAATATCTAACCAAGACAGGACTCACAGCAATGGCTTCAAGTTGGAAAAAAAATAGATTTAGAAAGAGTAATGAAGTCGTGGATGGGTAGAACAAACTCCCGAGCAACGTCATTGAACCTAAAACCTTGTATAGCTTTAAAAATAGGTTAGACAAGTACATGAGTAAGTGTGGGTGGGTGTTAGGCCTGCCTAGCTTTGGCCAGTAGACCGTATGCATTGTGCCCTCTTTTTTATGTCTAATTCATGTCTGAATAAATAACTCATTATGACTGTAACCAAATATAAGCATATAAATAGCTCATTACCACTATAACTTCTTTAGCTATCAAAACTTTGCAGCCCAGTTCCTGAGCCCATTTATGTGCCTCTGTAATAATCTTTTGACTACTTACTGCCCACACCATGGGTATGATGAATGGAAAGAAAACCCTTTCAGTAAACCACCAGCTGACTGGCACTGCCTTCCCACAACAGTATGTCATAAACTGCATTCCTTCTCACCGCATGTTATAACCCGGACACAAAAACAAGATCACACGTCCTGATAACATTACATGAAGGTTGTACCACTGCTACATTGTTACTGCTCTGTGTAGATAACACTACAACACTCAGTAATACACTGCAACATTCAGAAATACACAGCAACAATCAATAATACAATGCAACAACCAGCAATACACTACAACGACTAGTAATACACTACAACAATCAATAATATACCACAACAACCAGTAATACTTTAAAGGACTAGTCCTAAATCTACACACCGAAATCACTCCCTACAAAAGTAAAAGACTCGGCAGGGGGTGCAACATTCCTCTAATGAAAAGCAGGAGCGCCACGAACACTCTAAGAGACCACACAATAAGTGTCAGGAGCCCAAGACTGTTCAACTGCCTCCCAGCATACATTTTTTTTTCTACTACCAACAGGGCGGGTATGGAGTGACTACTACCAACAATGGGGATGGGCTGACTATTTTTTTTATATTTTATTGAAAAACGCAATACACAATTATACATGTAGACAATGTAAGCAATGAAACGTATCCATTATATATAACAAAAGAAAACTCCACATTCCCTACCTTAGCACTAAACTTATACATAAGAACTAAACTAAAGACAGCCCACAGCTTCAAATACAGGTGGGTTTATTACATCCAAAATTGCAGCCATAAACACAATATGCAATATAACCCAAAGAATGTCACAGGTATTTACATTTTACATAAAACTGTATGTACGAAGACATTCTCAATTATCCAAAATTCTTTACACACTTATTATTGTTGTATATTAAACTTCATATCAAATACATAATACATAACACCTCAATAAATTACGAATCAAATAAAGGTTAGACAATAACAATCTCCACACCTCACCACAGAAAAACTAAACACAATATAATATAACAAATGATTCGTCCCACCTCACTTCCATACACTACATTCATCCCACAAGCGAACAAACACTACATCATCCTACAAGCGAACTTACACTATCACGTATATTTAGTAATATTTTTCAAATATAATTTCCATTTTTAAGTAACAAACTTCTTCTACCATATAATAAAATATACATAGTCATTACTACTAAACATTAACTTAAACAAGTACTATATTCTTATTCTACAGACCACAACATTTCTTGCCTCACCATCCTAACCCTACTTAACACATTGTACATGAACACGTCCTTATATACCCATCACTCGTCAATAATATACATTGAACTTCACCGAATACTAATATACAACCCATACTGAGTACATGAAATTCTCTCTTACATACTGCTATATACACTTGATGTATGATAAAAATCACACACATTGCATTATCTCATTATGAGCAGTACATTTGGTACACAGACATATTTATCACGCCCGCATGTCCTTTGCTTTAATACAACCACCAATCCTGATAATACATTACAACATATTCCAAATTTAACTTATCCATAACATACATCAGTATACCATCCTGAGTATGACCATATACTATTCACATTCACACAGATATTGCTCATTTCCATGTCCATAAAAATCTTAACAACTTTTCCCTTACGAACCACCACAAACTTACTTAAAACACACTCCACAACTACGCTACCATTTCACACCATATCAAGGAACTCCTCATACATTCCCAAATTCTGAGACGAGCCCGGTGTAACCCCTGAAATTCCTAACACATCCCCCCCCCCTCACTCCGCCAACAAACCTCTGACATTCATACTTCGATATCCTTCAGGAAAAGCCCTTTCCCATCTACTTCCATATATCCCCCTATTACGACTAAGTGTTTTGTACATTGTTGCAGCCAATACCTTCTTTCGCACCATCCAATCCCCATTACCCCTCATGGCCCATGATACGAAAACAAAATCAGTTATGATGTACACCAAAGCACGCTGCACAGACTCTTCCACACCTCCCACATCTAAACTCAATGCCCTAAATACCGATATCCCTTCCCCACCCACCCTCCTCAAAATCCCACCCATCCACTCCCGTATACACTCCAAATTTTTACAAAAATATACTACATGAAAAGCTGTCCCCCTATCCCCACACGCCCTACATACGTCCTCCACCATCAACCCTCTCTCCCGAAGCACCACACCAGACGGCAATATTCCATGAAGGAAACGAAACATTACCTCTCTCACTCTTGGTCTGATGCGCACCAACCGCAACCTTACCCAAATGTCTCCCCATGCATACATTGGGTATATGCCCTCAACATGTGCAATCACCCTCACCCCTACAGCATGCTCCAGAACACCTACCCGTATCCTAGACGGATCTCTAACATACAATAAAGCTCGCAGCACATCCTCACACTCTTTCATCTCTGATCCTACCCACCACCTTCGTGCCTCCTCATATAATGCTTGCACACCCTTCCCCACACGACCGTCCACTCGGAGAAACCCCCTCTTCAAATATATACACTTAACCCTTAATCTTATATCTATTAAACCCAATCCACCTTTGTCGACCGGTAGCATAACAACACTTCTACCCATCAGTCACACCCAGAACCCCATATATAACGAAAAACCTTTTTTAGCATTCTAGTTATGTCCGGTCCTGCCAATGGATATACTGCTGCCACATGCCAGACCATACTATATAACAGTACATTCACCACTATTACGCATTGATGTATCGTCAAATGCATGGGTCTCAAAACATTTAACCTACCCACCAACCTATCCACTGCCCTCCCAGAATTAACCATCCGTGCCTCCCCGGCATTCCCCATATAAATTATCCCACACACCTTTAGTCTATCCACCACACACCAACGCACAGCTGTTTCCCATCGCGCCCTCCCTACCCAATTCCATAAGACCAATAATTTCGATTTCTCCACATTCACTTTTAAACCTGTAACTCCTTCAAAACCACCAATTACATCCTCCACCTCATGTAAACTTTCCTCCCTGCTCATTAGAATTGTTGTATCATCCACATACCCTATTATTCCCATCCCTCCATTCTCCACACCACGATCCACCCCTAAACATTGCCCCACTGCCCTGTAAAAAGGGTCCTGTATACAAGCAAACAACAGTTGAGACAGAGGACAACCCTGCCTTATGCCTCTACCCATTGAAACCCACTCACCCAATTTCCCATTCACCTGCACACGTACACCTACCCTATTATACAAAGTCTCAATCCAACGTACCATCTCTTCCCCAAAACCCTGCCTCCGTAAGATATGCCACAGTGCCTCTCGTTCTACACAATCATATGCAGCCTGCCAATCCAATGCTAAGACACCTCCCCCCCCCCTTTATTCTCCCCCTCCATACTTTCCACAAAATCTTTTATTATTCCATGTCCCTCATACATCGTCCTCCCAGGCACCCCATACTGACCTCTCGCAACAACTCTATCTATCACGCACTTCAGCCTGTTCCCCAAGATTTTTGCGAGTATCTTATAATCAGCACAAAACAACGACAACGCCCTGTAGTTCTGCACTGTCGTAGGGCCTTCCCCTTTCGGAATCAAAACTACTACTGCGGTACGCTGCAACTCACCCATCCTCCCCTCACTTTTCATCACATTCATCAGGTTCACTAAAAAATCCTTCAACACACTCCAATGCTTCACATAGAATTCACAAGGTAACTCATCTATACCTGGCGCTTTACCTCTCGCCATATTCTCCAAAGCTCTCCATACCTCCCCCTCTTCAATATTCCCTCCCAATGCCATACGATCACTTCCACTCAGCACACAAGATACATTCTCTCCCAATCTCTCTAAATCCTCACCGTTCACTCCTACACTCCGCAAATATTTTCCAAACCAACTATCCAGAAAACCACTCATACCCTCAGTAGTTCGCAACTCCTGACCCTTCGTGTACCCACCTAAGTTCTCGTGTACTACCAGCTTATCAATTTCCATTGCCAACCTGCGTCTCCACTGGCTCCATAACACACAGGCTGACGGCCTGTCACCCCAAATCGCCTCCTCTAACCCACCTTGCACCCTCGCCTCATCAAATCTCTCATTGTGCATATCCCTTATCTGCCACTTTAACGCTTCAATTTCCTCCATTGGATACACACCTTTCACAGCACCCCTCTGATAACAACCCTGCAACCGCCCCTCTAAATACTGTTGAAGCCCATATGTCATCCATGCCTCATTCTTTCCCCTTCGCACATAATATTGCCTGATCCTTCTCTTCGCAACCCCATCCCACCACCCCAATAAATCGCTTGCACTCTTACCCCCACCCCATAAGTCCTCCCACAAACTTTCAAAATCCCCTCCCTCCACCCCCTCACCCAGTAGTCGTACATTCAGCTTCCAGTACCCCAAATACCTCTTAGGCAAACCGTCCCAATTTAAATCAGCATAAACCGCCCTATGATCTGAATAAACGACATTCACCGTCTGCACCCACATCACCCTCACTCCCCTTGTCACATACAACCTATCTAATCGTGCAGCATATCCCTTTCTATGAAATGTGTGCTCTATCTCGCAATCCCCTCCATCAACTACATCCCTCAATCCCACACCTCTCAATAGATCCCCTAAACCTGCCAAAAAACACCCTGCCCCTCTCGGTTCCACATCCTTCCTTCGCACCACACAGTTCCAGTCGCCACCAACTATTGTCACTGACGGTAATGACCACAAATAATATACCAATACATTATTCACAAATTCATTCTTTACCCTTACATCATTCTCAGCCGTCACATATACACACACTACTGCTATCCTCTCACCTCTCCACCACCCATCTATTCTTAACACACGACCCCCCCCCCCTTCACTCCTAAGAACAACAAACGGGCTCGTCTCTCGGATCAGGATACCCACCCCTCCCTTCATTCTCTCCGAATACATCACAAACACTCTGTACCCATCCACCTCCAATTCCCTTCCCAGCTTGAAATTATGTTCCTGCACAAAAACAATGTCTATAGCATAACGTCTTAAAAATCCCTTTACCCACAGACGCTTCTCACTCGCACACAATCTATTAATATTCACTGTCATGCACCGGAAACCTACTTATGTGATTTCACCCTCTGCCCCAGTTCACCTTTTACTGACACGCTTCCAGTGTGTCTGCTTCTTCCACTTTTCTCTCCACTGCCCACTTGTGGCTTCCCCTGATCCAACACCGGACCAGGCGTACCTTTAGAGCTCCCACGCACCACATCAACCCACGGCTTTTTCCCCGGTCTCTGTGCCGGGGTCAAAACATCATCCGAGTCGGAATATGTCGCCGCCCTCTTACGATTGACACTCTCTGCATCCATTTCTAACTCACTGGATGCCTCCCTGTGAATCTCAGCATTCACTTCAATCACTTCCACCACTCCTGGCGAGTCATCTGCCATGTTCGCCAATCTTCCAAGTTGCTCATCTTCAATCTGAACAGTACTCCTCACCATACTCAAGTTATCCTCAGAAACCTTCTTCTCAAAGGATTTTTCCTTCACATTCACCAGTAGGCCTCCCTCTACCCACACGTCACCAATCTGCACAGTCTTCCCGTTCTCCAAGGCAGATGCCTCACTTCCCACTAACTGTGACAGTGATGGGCTGGTACCCACCAGTGGCAGCTCACGCTCCACTTCCTCCCTCCAGGAAGTGCCACTTCTATGTACAGGTGACTCATCAGCATGACCCACCTCCGGTTCTGGCTCTTTCACCATCTCACTACCTAGGTCCTGTCTCCGCTGCCATCTCCCAGACTGGGCCGCCATATGGTCATATGCACCACATAACCTACACGTCTTCTGCTGCCCAGCATAGTACACCATTACCTGCGTCCTAAATGCGTCCAGTATGACATAAGACGGGATGGAATGCCTCAACGTCATCTTGATCATGAACGTACCATCCGGCAAGCCGGCATACGCCCCATCCGTCCATTTACCAGCCATAGCCAGGTGTACAGGTCCATACTGTTCAAATACATTCCGCAGATCAGTCCTGTCCGCCTCAAATGGCACATTTCGGACTTTCACCCATGTGTAATGCCTAGACACGTCGATGAGTCGAACACGTATCGCTGAATTAACGTCCATGCTCCTGTCCTGGTACTTGTCAACCAGCCGTTCATACACTCCAGCTGAGCTCAACTTGACAAAAATACGATAGGCACCATTTAGCGCCACACCATACAGTTCTTGATCCGCAACACCATAAGTGTCATGGATAATTTGCGGTAAAAGCACTTGTGCAGACTGAGGCATTATTGCACCACGCACCAATTCAAGGCACACCGTGTGCATACGCCTTCTCACAGACTGCGCCATGTTGTGAAAATATAAGTCTCCTTCAATGGCCAGCAGAGGGCAGTAGTCACACGTCCGCACTCTGCTCAGGTCAAGCGGCGAATGCCTCCCAGCATACATTAGGGGGATTACCAATAGACCCCTGGCTGTCTTCAAGAAGGCGCTGGACAAGCACCTACAGTCAATACCTGATCAGCCGGGCTGTCGTTCGTACGTCGGCCAACAGTAATAGCCTGGTTGATCAGGCTCTGGTACACCGCGAGGCCTGGTCACAGACCGGGTTATGGGGGCGTTGACCCCCGAAACCTTCTCCAGGTATACTGGGGAGCGATCCCAGATCCTTATTATGTGAGTTTAGGACGCTACCAACCAAGCCACGAGCACTCAAACAACAGTTCGTATTGATTTTGGGTTTTATAAGTTTTAATTTGCCAATTTTATTAAATTAATAGATTTCCATGCAATAAAAAATAATCTTCTTATCTTAGATGGATAAAATTTTGGATAGATCGTGGTCTGTTCAGGTGCCACTTTTATTGAAGAACCTGGAGAAAATAAAATGCTAGATTTTATGGAAAAATTCGTGAACGGCTCATCCGATCGGCATTACGCCTCCAGTGCTGGTATTTAATTGCATTAAAAACTTATGCCGCAATCTATACCCGTCCAGTATTGGGCCCCTACTTAAACAAGATGGGTCCTACACAGATGACAACAAGGAAATGAGTGAGCTACTCAAGTCCCAATATGACTCAGTTTTTAGCAAGCCGCTAACCAGACTGAGAGTCGAAGATCAAAATGAATTTTTTATGAGAGAGCCACAAAATTTGATTAACACAAGCCTATCCGATGTTATCCTGACGCCAAATGACTTCGAACAGGCGATAAATGACATGCCCATGCACTCTGCCCCAGGGCCAGACTCATGGAACTCTGTGTTCATCAAGAACTGCAAGAAGCCCCTATCACGAGCCTTTTCCATCCTATGGAGAGGGAGCATGGACACGGGGGTCGTCCCACAGTTACTAAAAACAACAGACATAGCCCCACTCCACAAAGGGGGCAGTAAAGCAACAGCAAAGAACTACAGACCAATAGCACTAACATCCCATATCATAAAAATCTTTGAAAGGGTCCTAAGAAGCAAGATCACCACCCATCTAAACACCTCAATTACTGGGAGCGCTTGAGGTTTCTAAACCTGTATTCCCTGGAACGCAGGAGGGAGAGATACATGATTATATACACCTGGAAAATCCTAGAGGGACTAGTACCAAACTTGCACACGAAAATCACTCACTACGAAAGCAAAAGACTTGGCAGACGATGCACCATCCCCCCAATGAAAAGCAGGGGTGTCACTAGCACGTTAAGAGACCATACAATAAGTGTCAGGGGCCCGAGACTGTTCAACTGCCTCCCAGCACACATAAGGGGGATTACCAACAGACCCCTGGCAGTCTTCAAGCTGGCACTGGACAAGCACCTAAAGACAGTTCCTGATCAGCCGGGCTGTGGCTCGTACGTTGGTTTGCGTGCAGCCAGCAGCAACAGCCTGGTTGATCAGGCGCTGATCCACCAGGAGGCCTGGTCACAGACCGGGCCGCGGGGGCGTTGACCCCCGAAACTCTCTCCAGGTAAACTCCAGGTAATTCCCTTTGCGTCTACTGAAATAGGCCGGGTTTATGGAATATGAGTGGGATCAAGCAGCGACCCAAACACGTGTACTTACATCCTTCTTTGCTCTAACATAATTAACTCTATTAATTAATCAATACACACTGAGTTTGCTGGATTTGGTGCACTCGTTTACTTGTATTTGTAGGGGTTGATTCATTGCTCATGACATTTACTTTCAAATATTATCGAACGGTTTCACTAATTCCTAGCCTACACGCCTCTACCATTCCTACTCTTAAAACTGTGTACTGTGTTTGCCCTGGGTCTTCTCTTCGTCTAGGTGAGTACATACAGAAAGAACGTCTGTATCGCGCTCAGCAGACGGAGGATCAAGCCTCCACCACGTCTTGCACTGAATGACCCACATGGGTATAGCGCTTAACATGAATTATTTAATTTAATTTAATTTGTTTAATACGCTGTACTTATTGAAAGAGCACTTCCTACCTTCCCTACAGCTAGTCAAGGCCTTTTGGTGTTTCCTGGATCTCTTTCCTCGCATATTTAAACAGCTTGTTTATCTTCCTCAATTCCCTAAGTATTTTCTATGGTATGATCATGTGTTCACTTTGCACGTGTATATGTTAATATCTCGAGTGATCGGAAGACTGTAAACTTAATCATCAAACCAACAATAAAACAAAAGATAAGAGGGTGTAAACATTTTACTAAAGACCTTGACTTTGGTGTATGTGAAATGAGGATGAGTGGGAATGAGTGAGTGGAAGTGCAATATGCATCAGTTGTAGTGTCAAGGCTTGACCTTAACCTACTTGTTACGTCATACACGATGCTAGTGTTGCTGTGTTAATGTGTGTATGCCGGGTAACCAGCACTGTTTCAACACTCTCAACACGATGCTAGTGTTGCTGTATTCATGTATTGATGCCGAGTAACCAGCACTGCTTCAACACTCATTACTGATTTCTTCCCAAGAGTTCACAGGATTTGTTCATCACCCACATTCCTAGAAGGATAATGCGACATTAATCAAACTTCCCGCCATACCGGAATACCCTCCAGGTAGGTAGATAGGGCTGTAAACGGTACTCCACCTTACAAGAATGCTCGCCTTACCCCTCCCATAGGACTATAAACAGCACATCATTTCTACAAACTTCAACACTCATCTAGGAGCCACTGCAGGGTCACCAAGACCCGGACCAGGACCCGTCCTGGCAAACCTATCCGAACTTGTACCTTTCCTTGAACTTTACTATTCACAGCATCTTATCAATGACTACAGGAAGAGAACGGAGAAAATACTATACATTTCCAGACAAGATTCCAACCGCAGTAGAAACATAATTCTTCCTGTAAAGGAAAAAGACACTTATGTATATGTTAGTTAGTTTAATATGTTTATTATGCACCCCATACCCATCCTGTGGGCGGTAGTCAAAAGATTACAGAGGTACACAATGGGTCCAGGGACTGGGCCTCAAAGTTTTGATAGCTGAGCAAGTTACAGAGGTAATGAATTCACAATTTACAAAGGTAATGAACTCACAATTTACAAAGGTAATGAACTCCAGGTAGGTCTAGTCACAATCATGACAAGTTACAAAGGTATTTACAGATTACAGAGGTACACAATGGGTCCAGGGACTGGGCCCCCAAAGTTTTGATAGCTGAACTAGGTACAAAGGTAATGAGCTCACAAGTTACAAAGGTAATGAATTCTGTAAGAATGGTTACTTACGTTTATACATGGCTACAATCATGAACAAATTATAGTGTAATGAGCAATTCACACTTCCACACACGGTCACAACTGTAATAAGTTATTGGTGCAAATACTGATTGTTGAGACACACACACACACACACACACACACACACACACACACACACACACACACACACACACACACACACACATGATGTGAAGTTAATGAGAAGAATCAAATCGGATGAGAATCAGGCAGGACTACAAAGAGACCTGGACAGGCTACAAGCCTGGTCCAGCAACTGGCTCCTTGAGTTTAACCCTGCCAAATGCAAAGTCATGAAGATTGGGGAAGGGCAAAGAAGACCGCAGACACAATATAGTTTAGATGGCCAAAGTCTGCAAACCTCACTCAAGAGAGAGAGAGAGACCTTACCAATGATACAAAAAGTAGAAGCATAACCTTTGGATTTCTGCTATTTATACTTCTTGATATGAAGCCAAACATTTTATTAGCAACTTAGAACACTTGTGCACTGTTGTCTTGACTTTATGAAAGGAAAAATACTTGTCAATACCCTAAAGGCTAGCTTGCGAAACATTACATCTGATTCTCGACCATTAGAGCCGCTTGAGGACAAACTAGCGAAGACCCTTATAGCGAGAGCTGTAACGATAGGTAAATAAGCTAGGTGTAAGTGGGTGAATGTCAGGAGGAAGGGAGGATGTGTAGTGTTAACACAGTCACAACGCCACTGTCTCTGGTCACCTGCTGAGGGAGGGAGGAAGTGTACTGTTGGCACCAGTCTCACAACGCCATTGTCTCTGGTCACCTGCTATATACCAGTTGTAGTAGCATCTTTTCTTAGTCTCTTCCGCTACTGGACCATGGATTACAGTTTGGCATATTTAATACTTATTTTGCAAGCATTTTCCATCTCTTTACCAGTTGTAAGAGTATAGGTGATTTAATCACTCTATTTGGTTTTATATTTTCTATAATTCTTTGTATATATGAAAAGTAGTAAATACCTGAATTGTATGAAAGTTAAAAAATTAATTTGACACAAATTTGTCACATTAACTTCTGAAAAATGTCCTTCCATGTAATTGTTTTAAAAAATCAGTAATGACCATTGTGGGTTTAGCGCTTAATTTTCATAGAAATCATTAGTTGAAGAAACTTCATGAAATGACTTTACTCAGACGCAATGTATTTCCTTATGTGGTTCATCTGTTAAAATTTGAAAGAATATTGTCCCAAAAATTCACTTCAAACAAAATGAAGTTTTCAACTTTATTCTTGTGTTTCAGGCTGCTTTGTGGCCCTCGTGGAACACCCCTTCTTCCACTACCACTACAACACCTTCGTGTGTAACTGATGGTCATGATATTTTAAGATCATTACCCGACTCCTCGAGCGTCATCACCCTCACCACTCTCTCTCCCGTTACTGCTGACTCTCCCAGACACTCCAAACTTAAGTTAGGCGTAGTGGTGGCTCAGGAATTACTCAGGCTTCTACTACAATATTCTAACGCCCGCTTTAAGAGAGACTTACCTGAGCTGCAGGCCACTATTATAGCTAAAGATTCCATCAAACTAGGCCTACTAGCCTACATGGGCAAGTATAGGCACTAATTTTTTACCCAATCCCCACCCCCCCCCAAAAAAAAAAAAAAGTATTAACGGACACATTACTGTGCAGCAAAATCTTATCTAATTCTTGAATGTTTCAGGGTACCAAGGTGAGGAGGACTGTAGTGCACGAGCAGCATGTGAGGCTGGGGAACTATTAGGCAGGTACACCCCTAGTGTAACAATATTGTTTGCTGCTCTCGACTACTTTACTCCTGGACACATGAGGTCATTACTTCACGTGGCCAAGGAGGCTGCCGAGGGCGACGGATGTTTTAACTATAGGTACGGAAACTAGTCGTGTATTTTTTTTAGTTTAACTACACGAACGCTCAAAGCTTAAATAAAAATTTCTACTTTACTCAGATGTGGTACATTACCTTACCAAGCGGAAACAACGTAGTAACTGTCCCAGTGTTCAGATGTGACAGCCTCTCCCAAACACTACGATACTACTGATCTTCAGCAAACAAGAACAATACATAGGCCAATTTTCCTGTTTTGGATTGATTTCCTGGGGAGATGGGGAAACTGGTAACATGTCTTATCCTTACTGTTGGCTAGTACTGTTTATGCATTTTGTAAACTTTTTTTTTTTTTAATAAAACTTTTCTTTGCCGTAACTATAAACATTCATAGCCTCTCAGCTACTTTGTAGTTTAGTATTTACTGGTACAGGTCATGAGTAAGGTTATCTTTTATGCCTTCGCTGAATCTAACTTGATATGTAATTCTTGTATTTTAATAAAATTTATTTTAACTTTTTTAATGGCCTTATTGCTGGATAATGGCGCACTACTATACGGACTGGGATTCTACTGCGTGGTACTGCACTTCCGGAATCCTCAAGACTTCTTGACGCCGATAAATGGCTCGTGATCCAAATATTTAGAGCTAACCTCTGCCTCTACTTCTCCAAAGTGCTGTATGGTCCCCTAAGGGCGTAACTCTCCTATACAGTATATGAATAGAACTGGGTCTTAAAATCTCTACCACCTATACTTGGGCCGTTAACTTCCAGGTATTCCCTTCTGGGATCAAATCTAATAACCTTCGAGGCTCTTACGACTATTAGGGTTTTAGCTTCTCAAGGAATATAAACCTCAGGAGAGGAGCCTTGATGCAGTTGAGGGGCATATGAATGAACTTCCATGGACGAGCTTTTGTGGAAGCTGGTAAGGGGATCTTTGGGGAAAATTGATCAGTCTTTCCTAGTACTTTGTAGACTAATCTGCCCCGCCCACTTTCTTATGGGTTTAGCCCTTTCTACACTCCTCTGTTCGAAGGAACAAGACATGTCCTCGCCGCCTTGTATATAGTTTGAGGGCCTCCCTGACCATGCATAAACCCTACACGTTTATCGCTTTCCCAGGGTGAAGATGCAGATGTAACTTTGTCTTTAAATTCAGGCGTCGTCCTCTGTAATGCGAGGATTCCCCATGAATATTGTTCAAAACTACAGTAATAAATTCCTTAACGACTAAATATGGTTGTAGAGCCCACCATGTGCCTCGGGATGAACTTTAATATTAATTTTGTAATGTAGGAGTGCAGTACTCATAACATCCAGTGCAAGATGGTGGAACTGCTATGGGGATACATTTGTACACTATACAGATACATTTATTAAGGAAGCGCTTAGCCAAATAGTCAATCCTAATAGCTACAATAAGGCTACATAAAGATCTGGTTAACATAGGTCAAGTGAACCCCAATGTAATTTTTTTTTTTTTTTCTTTTTTTTTGGGGGGGTCTTATTCCAGGTAATTTACACATGTTACCATATATGATAATTTGTGAAACTATAAGTGTACCTATACCTAAAACTTTACTATTAGAGGCTAGAGCGAGTGTGATGCGCCAGAGTAATCCCGACCGGGTATTAATGAGCTGACACCACATATGAAGCGGCACTGGTAATGCCCGGGGTGGGCTGGTGCTTAAAATTAAATCAAATAGTTTATTCTCTATAAAGATTACATTGTGGGGTTTATATATTATAGGATATTGTGTGGTTTACATTTTATATAAAACTAATTAATTAATTAGAGAGGGCCACTATCACATTTAGTATGACTAGGCATTTAGGGCAAACTAAGATTAATTCAAAACTCTCTATTGGTACAGATTATGGAGCATATTGGTATTAAGGCTAAGTAACTGCATTACAGTTTGTAAATTTAGCAATGTGAATGGTTTTATTTTAGTACAGGGGCGCCACGGGTGCACCGAGACAACAAAATAAGTGTCCGGGGCCCAAGACTGTTCAATTGCCTCCCAGCATACATAAGGGGGATTACCAATAGACCCCTGACTGTCTTCAAGAAGGCACTGGACAGGCTCCTAAAGTCGGTACCTGATCAACCGGGCTGTGGCTCGTACGTCACCTTGATTGCGGCCAGCAGTAACAGCCTGGTTGATCAGACCCTGATCCACCATGAGGCCTGGTCTCAGACCGTGTCGCGGGTGCGTTGACCCCCGAAACCCTCTCTAGGTATACTCCAGGTATTGAAGCTCCTATATTGGAGTATCAGAGGCAAACTTATGACTAGTTAAGATTGATTAAGTAATAGTTGTATTACGTATTTCTGTTTATTGTCAATTAATTGGTGTGGGTGGTAGTCAAAGATTAGAGGCACATGATAAGGTCCAGGGACTGGGCCGCAAAGTTTACAAGTTTATATCTAAATATATTTATACAGGCATGAATTGTCACACACAAAAAATTTACCTTAATTTTAGCAAGGTGTTGTCTTACAACGGGCAGTCGGGGTATTTTTCCCGAATGGCTGGTACAAGTTATATACCACTGAATAAAATATTTTGGTTTTTTAACATTTCAGAGACTGACTGATTGCATCTTTACTTCGCTACTACACCTGATGCTTCTGTATTTGACCGAAGAAGCCTACTGTATAGGTGAAACGTTTTCTATAAATTATAATCCTGGGGAGCACTAAATCTGTAGGGTTATACAGCGCACGCGGGGAGGGGTGGAAGATATTCAGAGAACCAGAGCACAGATCCAATTCCCTAGATCAAGAGCCCCTCACGCTGACGCTGGGGACATTTTCTATACAGTTACCAGTGTTGCACACGTCTTGCTCATCGATAAATAATTTTATGGCTTTCCAACACATAATGACCCTTACGAGTTTAGCGCTTGGTTATTATAATCCAGCACATAATGACGCAAGGTGTTACAAATGTCCTGGGAAAGTTTATACGTGTATATTTAGTTTGGTCTACATCTGTAGTGGTTTAAAACGAAGCCATCAACGTATAATTTGTGTGTGCAGTGACTAAGGCATTTGTACAACTTAAGCCATCCTGCTTGATCTGGTTTAGGGCTTAGCTTTATTATATTGTCTTTGGAGACAATATTTGTAATGAAGCGCCTCAGACATTTTTATCCTTGAGATTTGTATATTGAAGTTGTCTTAAAGCAGGTAAATATCCGTACTTAGCTTTCTACAAACTGTTAAGAACCTGGCTACCACAGCCTCGTATAAATGTTTAATATGGACTGCTTTCTGTAAAAATGTTTTATAAGATTGAATTTCTTTATTTCTGTAAGGATTTTCCGTAAGACTAAAGTTTGTAGCGAATATATTTGTGTATATACCGGTCCGAAGCAGCTGAGGGTAAACCTAGCAATCATGTTAAGTGACAGCAATAGTAATGACAAACTATTGCTCCAGGAACACAAAATATTCTGATGCTTTAGGTTTCATATATCTTGTCCTGACGTCAGATATTCTACCTCCCTGACATTTGCAGCTGTTAAGATCTTATTTCTCAAGAAGATGTAGTAATTAAAACGGTAGGTTGTGTATGTCTTACAATGAAAAGCCCACAGTTGCACTAAATCTAGCGTGTGTACACATACAAGCTGGAAAACATTTTAAGAGCATCAAAACTCTTAATGTGATATAATACATTACTCACCGCTGAGGAAGCTAGCTGCCTGTCTCGCCACACATGCTCCGACGAGGAACATCAGTACACGAGATGCTGCCATTGTTTGTCGATACGAAGAACAGTTTTACTATTGCAGGTACGTCTTAAATTAGAGAGATTTGCCAAGGGCGCGAGTTGGTTGACTAATTAGGCTACTTAAATAGTTATTGGGAATCCGGTGAGAGGGTGGCAGGGTTCGAGTAAGGAACAGGTGAACAACTGAATAGATGACGGGAGTGGAGTGAGGATACGGGAGAACTACACGCAGCACGTGTTTATGTACCTTTTTAGAAGGTCAGGGTCCCCTACGAGTGACGTCACATACTGGCCCATGTGTCCTTGATAGGGAAAGTGGGGAAGGAATGGACCGAGGGAAGGACGAAGGAAGTACATGGGTAAGGCAGATAGCAGCAGAATTTATGTTGATATCTAGGTTAATCACTTTGAAAGATAACTACCCTAGTGTTTCTTGTATCACTATTATGCCCTAGGTAGCCTGCGTTATATTGTTGATTCTGGACTGTACTGTATAACACTTATGGGTTTAGCGCTTAAGTTGATAGTAATACTGATATTGAGTAGTTTGTGAACTAACATCAAGGTTGCAGTGGCCAGCCAGACCTGTATTTTTCTTTAATTTAGTGAATACTGATGTTCTGTAACAATATTTTATCCACGTTAGAGTTACGCCTTTTGCCTGTTGAGCTTCATACCTTTATTCATTAGTGAATAACTTTAAATTTTCGTAACAGTGTGTTAAATTTGTTTTGAGATCTCATAGTCTGTTTCCTAATGAACAAATTGTTTTGAATAAGACTAAATTTATAAAAAAAATAGAGATAAGGGTGTTTGGGGAAAAAAGGGTTGTACTATTGACGGAGAGAACAAAAATTGCTAAGATATGTTAATTAAACGTTCATAAAACAGGATAAATTATAAAAGTTACTGATATAAACAGAAATTGCTCTACAAAGAGACAGGAAGAAAGCCAGGCAAAAACTAACTAGTATTTTCTATATAAATAAGCGGAGTGCAAGAAAAGATTATCCAAGACTGCATATAGTAATTGCATATGCTATGTGAGCTAGGGAAAATTTAACGTGTTGCATCAGAAATTATATAAAGGTGGAAGGGAAAGACATGTGATCTGCTTGGCTGTAGTTTATCTAAAAGCTAATCTTAGGTGTGGTCTACAAGACTCCCAAATAAAGTACGAAACTGATAAGGCATCAACAATGAAAAAGTAATTTTTAATGGAAGATTTTTAACTTTAACCAAAGTGATTGGACAAACTGACAGGAAATCTATGTCTAGTGACTATCTTGAAATGGTAAAGTGCCTTTTTCTTCAAAATAGTTTGTATCAGAACTAACTAGAGAAATAACCTGCTGGACTTGGTTCTAGCAAAGAAGGATTCTCTTATAAGCTTGAAGTTAATGAAGAGCTAGGAGAAAGCAGCCACAAATCTCTTAGTTCCAATATCTCGTGGAATTACCCTAATAATAATAAACTTAAGGTCCTAATTTTCGTTTTGCAACACACAGGAAGTATCTGAGTAGTGTTGACTGCAGTAATCTGACCAAGGAAAATCCTAGAGGGATTAGTACCAAATTTGCACTCGGCAGACGGTGCAACATCTCCCAATGAAAAGCAGGAGGGCCATGAGTATGCTAAGAGACAACACAGTAAGTGTCAGGGGCCCAAGACTGTTCAACTGCCTCCCAGCATACATAAGGAGATACTACCAATAGACCCCTGGCTGTCTTTAAGAAGGCGCTGGACAGGCACCTAAAGTCAGTACCTGACCAGCTCTCGGTAGTACCAGTTATCTCAGTAGTACCAGTAACCAGATACTAGTGTCAGTGGTAATGACTCGTACACCGACCGTTACTGATCCTCTGCTCCTGCGTGAATCACTGACTGTTATTCACTGTTACAGCTGACCTAGCAAGATTTGTATGCCGCTTACCCTCTAGGCACTGTGAGTCAGTTGAAGGATAGACAGGAGAGACTCAGGTCAGGCTTGGCGCTTCCCATACATTCCGTCTAATATACGTACGTACATCTTAAGTGAGTGTTGTTACCCAATCCACGTTACGAGCCCCCACGTGACAGCCGGGCTGTGGTTCGTACGTCAGTTTACGTGCGGCCAGCAGTAACAGTTTGGTTGATCAGACCCTGATCCACAGCGAGGACTGGTCACAGACCGGACCGCAGGGGCGATGACCCCTGAAACCCTCTGTAGGCATACTATTAAATTTCTCCTATTCAACTTTACTACTGATCTGTTTTCCTCATATACCACTTGTTATGCTTGAATTTCTGTTAAACTATTGTTTACATTCACAATTTAAAAAAAAAAAATCAGTCCTCAGGATTACATAGCTTTAAACTTAATTTTCTGGTATTACCATTTGTTTACTGCCACATTTTGTTTTATTTCATTTATATCTTGACTTATATCCACTGCTATAGTTCATTTTCTCCTGAAAAGCGCCATTACACACTGAAAATGACAAAAAGTTACAAGCTTGCTTAATTATTATTATTATAATCAAGGGGGAAGCGCTAAACCCGGAGGATTATACAGCAAATGGGGGGGATGCGGAAGGCATTCAGGCTTAATTCGGGGAACTGGAGCACAGATCCAATTCCCTAAATCAAGAGCCCCTCACCAACATCAAGGAACCTTCCTTGAGGGGCCCCTCAAGGAAGTCAATAACAAAAACATAAAGTGGGACCAAGTAAACCAAGTCCTAACCGATATAAGCAACACAGACCCCAACTTATGCCTAGAACAGATTAACTCGGTGGCACTCGATGTATGCACAAGGCTTATTCCTCTAAGAAAAAGGAGGAGTAGATGTAAAATAGAAAGAGACAGGCGCTCCCTTTACAGGCGACGGAAAAGAATAACAGAGCGGCTAAAAGAGGTCAATATATCTGAAATGCGTAGGGAGACACTGGTCAGAGAAATAGCAAGCATCGAACTTAAGCTAAAGGAATCTTATAGGAGTCAGGAATCGCGGGAAGAACTAAAAGCCATAAATGAAATCGAAAGAAATCCAAAGTATTTCTTCTCCTATGCCAAATCAAAGTCGAGAACAACGTCCAGTATTGGGCCCCTACTTAAACAAGATGGGTCCTACACTGATGACAGCAAGGAAATGAGTGAGCTACTCAAGTCCCAATATGACTCAGTTTTTAGCAAGCCGCTAACCAGACTGAGAGTCGAAGATCAAAATGAATTTTTTATGAGAGAGCCACAGAATTTGGTTAACACAAGCCTATCCGATGTTATCCTGACGCCAAATGACTTCGAACAGGCGATAAATGACATGCCCATGTACTCTGCCCCAGGACCAGACTCATGGAACTCCGTGTTCATCAAGAACTGCAAGAAGCCTATCACGAGCCTTTTCCATCCTATGGAGAGGGAGCATGGACACGGGGGTCGTCCCACAGTTACTAAAAACAACAGACATAGCCCCACTCCACAAAGGGGGCAGTAAAGCAACAGCAAAGAACTACAGACCGATAGCACTAACATCCCATATCATAAAAATCTTTGAAAGGGTCCTAAGAAGCAAGATCACCACCCATCTAGAAACCCATCAGTTACACAACCCAGGGCAACATGGGTTTAGAACAGGTCGCTCCTGTCTGTCTCAACTATTGGATCACTACGACAAGGTCCTAAATGCACTAGAAGACAAAAAGAATGCAGATGTAATATATACAGACTTTGCAAAAGCCTTCGACAAGTGTGACCATGGCGTAATAGCGCACAAAATACGTGCTAAAGGAATAACAGGAAAAGTCGGTCGATGGGTCTATAATTTCCTCACTAACAGAACACAGAGAGTAGTCGTCAACAGAGTAAAGTCCGAGGCAGCTATGGTGAAAAGCTCTGTTCCACAAGGCACAGTACTCGCTCCCATCTTGTTCCTCATCCTCATATCCGACATAGACAAGGATGTCAGCCACAGCACCGTGTCTTCCTTTGCAGATGACACCCGAATCTGCATGACAGTGTCTTCCATTGCAGACACTGCAAGGCTCCAGGCGGACATCAACCAAATCTTTCAGTGGGCTGCAGAAAACAATATGAAGTTCAACGATGAGAAATTTCAATTACTCAGATATGGTAAACACGAGGAAATTAAATCTTCATCAGAGTACAAAACAAATTCTGGCCACAAAATAGAGCGAAACACCAACGTCAAAGACCTGGGAGTGATCATGTCGGAGGATCTCACCTTCAAGGACCATAACATTGTATCAATCGCATCTGCTAGAAAAATGACAGGATGGATAATGAGAACCTTCAAAACTAGGGAGGCCAAGCCCATGATGACACTCTTCAGGTCACTTGTCCTATCTAGGCTGGAATATTGCTGCACACTAACAGCACCTTTCAAGGCAGGTGAAATTGCTGACCTAGAAAATGTACAGAGAACCTTCACGGCGCGCATAACAGAGATAAAACACCTCAATTACTGGGAGCGCTTGAGGTTCCTAAACCTGTATTCCCTGGAATGCAGGCGGGAGAGATACATGATTATATACAACTGGAAAATCCTAGAGGGACTAGTACCGAACTTGCACACGAAAATCACTCACTACGAAAGCAAAAGACTTGGCAGACGATGCAACATCCCCCCAATGAAAAGCAGGGGTGTCACTAGCACGTTAAGAGACCATACAATAAGTGTCAGGGGCCCGAGACTGTTCAACTGCCTCCCAGCATCAGCGGCAGCGGCAACAGGAACCTTGTCCTCTATTTTTACTTCTACCTGAGGTTCCCAGCAGCCCAGTGATGACCTAATCAAGACCCGCATAAAACTAACATGTGTGGATACCCAGAATGATATAAAGCAACTGCAGAAATCACCCAAAAGTTCACAAATTTACCAACTAATAGGACTCGTTCTAGCAACTCCTACCCCGCTGCCACTGAAGTGATACTCCACAACATTCACCCAACACCCATCGCCTACTATTCACCCGAAGCCACAGCCAATGGACAAGGGTCAGAACAATAAAAGAAGATCCAGTAACCAGCTAAGGACTCCTAACATCAAAGGTGAGAACAGTAATAACACGAGGAAAACTTGTAGTACTGCCAGCCAGGACACAACCCTCATCACCCACCGACATCACCACAACACACGACAGACAACAACAAACATGGCCGCCGCTACATTCCAAGATAACTCCTTCCCAGTATTTGATGTCAAGAAGATCACCGACCCAGAAATAGCTAAACTCCTTATGATTCAGAACCAAACGATCACCAAACTAACTCAAGAAATGCAGGAACTAAAGGCTAGCAATGCAGATTACCTCAACAAGATCACTGCTCTAGAACATAAACTAGACACTCTAGAACAACAAAGCAACACCCACACCCGGTCCCTAGACACCATCAACACTCTAAAAGACCAAGTCACCCTACTTACTACCAACATTACAGAGGAAAGATCAAGAGTGGACCAACAACTTGCCAATGTCATAACCAACTTCCAAGACCATAATGACCAACAGCAGCTATCTGACGCTGTTGTAGTTAACAGCAAACATCTCCCAGCCACAGTCACCCAAGAGACCTGCATGGAGACCACCCTACAGCTTATCAAGGACCACCTTCGCCTTAACATACGTAGTGATGACTTAAAGGATTGCAAACTGATGGGCTATCAAGCAGGTAAAAAAACAGTGCTGTTAAAATTCCAAACTAGCTTACAAAGAAACAACCTGGAGTTTACCTGGACCTGGAGAGAGTTCCGGGGGTCAACGCCCCCGCGGCCCGGTCTGAGACCAGGCCTCCTGGTGGATCAGAGCCTGATCAACCAGGCTGTTGCTGCTGGCTGCACGCAAACCAACATACGAGCCACAGCCCGGCTGATCCGGAACTGACTTTAGGTGCTTGTCCAGTGCCAGCTTGAAGACTGCCAGGGGTCTGTTGGTAATCCCCCTTATGTGTGCTGGGAGGCAGTTGAACAGTCTCGGGCCCCTGACACTTATTGTATGGTCTCTTAACGTGCTAGTGACACCCCTGCTTTTCATTGGGGGGATGGTGCATCGTCTGCCAAGTCTTTTGCTTTCGTAGTGGGTAATTTTCGTGTGCAAGTTCGGTACTAGTCCCTCTAGGATTTTCCAGGTGTATATAATCATGTATCTCTCCCTCCTGCGTTCCAGGGAATACAGGTTTAGGAACCTCAAGCGCTCCCAATAATTGAGGTGTTTTATCTCCGTTATGCGCGCCGTGAAAGTTCTCTGTACATTTTCTAGGTCGGCAATTTCACCTGCCTTGAAAGGTGCTGTTAGTGTGCAGCAATATTCCAGCCTAGATAGAACAAGTGACCTGAAGAGTGTCATCATGGGCTTGGCCTCCCTAGTTTTGAAGGTTCTCATTATCCATCCTGTCATTTTTCTAGCAGATGCGATTGATACAATGTTATGGTCCTTGAAGGTGAGATCCTCCGACATGATCACTCCCAGGTCTTTGACGTTGGTGTTTCGCTCTATTTTGTGGCCAGAATTTGTTTTGTACTCTGATGAAGATTTAATTTCCTCATGTTTACCATATCTGAGTAATTGAAATTTCTCATCGTTGAACTTCATATTGTTTTCTGCAGCCCACTGAAAGATTTGGTTGATGTCTGCCTGGAGCTTTGCAGTGTCTGCAATGGAAGACACTGTCATGCAGATTCGGGTGTCATCTGCAAAGGAAGACACGGTGCTGTGGCTGACATCCTTGTCTATGTCGGATATAAGGATGAGGAACAAGATGGGAGCGAGTACTGTGCCTTGTGGAACAGAGCTTTTCACCGTAGCTGCCTCGGACTTTACTCTGTTGACGACTACTCTCTGTGTTCTGTTAGTGAGGAAATTATAGATCCATTGACCGACTTTTCCTGTTATTCCTTTAGCACGCATTTTGTGCGCTATTACGCCATGGTCACACTTGTTGAAGGCTTTTGCAAAGTCTGTATATATTACATCTGCATTCTTTTTGTCTTCTAGTGCATTTAGGACCTTGTCGTAGTGGTCCAATAGTTGAGACAGACAGGAGCGACCTGTTCTAAACCCATGTTGCCCTGGGTTGTGTAACTGATGGGTTTCTAGATGCGTGGTGATCTTGCTTCTTAGGACCCTTTCAAAGATTTTTATGATATGGGATGTTAGTGCTATTGGTCTGTAGTTCTTTGCTGTTGCTTTACTGCCCCCTTTGTGGAGTGGGGCTATGTCTGTTGTTTTTAGTAACTGTGGGACGACCCCCGTGTCCATGCTCCCTCTCCATAGGATGGAAAAGGCTCGTGATAGGGGCTTCTTGCAGTTCTTGATGAACACAGAGTTCCATGAGTCTGGCCCTGGGGCAGAGTGCATGGGCATGTCATTTATCGCCTGTTCGAAGTCATTTGGCGTCAGGATAACATCGGATAGGCTTGTGTTAATCAAATTTTGTGGCTCTCTCATAAAAAATTCATTTTGATCTTCGACTCTCAGTCTGGTTAGCGGCTTGCTAAAAACTGAGTCATATTGGGACTTGAGTAGCTCACTCATTTCCTTGTTGTCATCTGTGTAGGACCCATCTTGTTTAAGTAGGGGCCCAATACTGGACGTTGTTCTCGATTTTGATTTGGCATAGGAAAAGAAATACTTTGGGTTTCTTTCGATTTCATTTATGGCTTTTAGTTCTTCCCGCGATTCCTGACTCCTAAAGGATTCTTTTAGCTTAAGTTCGATGCTTGCTATTTCTCTGACCAGTGTCTCCCTACGCATTTCAGATATATTGACCTCTTTTAGCCGCTCTGTTATTCTTTTCCGTCGCCTGTAAAGGGAGCGCCTGTCTCTTTCTGTTTTACATCTACTCCTCCTTTTTCTTAGAGGAATAAGCCTTGTGCATACATCGAGTGCTACCGAGTTAATCTGTTCTAGGCATAAGTTGGGGTCTGTGTTGCTTAGTATATCTTCCCAGCTTATATCGGTTAGGACTTGGTTTACTTGGTCCCACTTTATGTTTTTGTTATTGAAGTTGAATTTGGTGAATGCTCCCTCGTGACTAATCTCATTATGTCGGTCTGGGGCTCCGCGCATACATGACTGAACCTCAATTATGTTGTGATCTGAGTATATTGTTTTTGATATGGTGATATTTCTTATCAGATCATCATTGTTAGTGAAGATGAGGTCTAGTGTATTCTCCAGTCTAGTAGGCTCTATTATTTGCTGGTTTAAATTGAATTTTGTGCAGAGATTTAAAAGCTCGCGTGAGTGTGAGTTTTCATCAGAGGTGCCTCCTGGTGTTATTACTGCAACAGTATTATTTGCTATATTCCTCCATTTTAGGTGCCTTAAGTTGAAATCCCCCAGGAGCAAGATGTTGGGTGCAGGAGCTGGAAGGTTTTCCAGACAGTGGTCAATTTTTAACAGCTGTTCCTGGAATTGCTGGGATGTTGCATCCGGAGGCTTGTAGACTATCACAATGACTAGGTTTTGGTTCTCGACCTTTACTGCTAAAACTTCCACTACATCATTTGAGGCATTTAGCAGTTCTGTGCAAACAAGTGACTCTGCAATGTACAGGCCAACCCCCCCCCTTTTGCCTGTTCACTCTGTCACATCTGTATAGGTTGTAACCTGGGATCCATATTTCGTTGTCCAAGTGATCCTTTATGTGGGTCTCAGTGAAAGCCGCGAACATTGCCTTTGCCTCTGCAAGCAGTCCACGGATGAAAGGTATTTTGTTGTTTGTTGCTGGCTTTAGACCCTGTATATTTGCAAAGAAGAATGTTATCGGACTGGTGGTATTGTTGGTACTGGGGGGGGATTTTTTTTCCGGCATTAGTATCTGTATCTGTTGGTTTGGAGTGGAGGCCATCGACTGTGGTTCCACTCCAGGAATGACTGGATTTGGTGTACGATTTCTGCCATTTCCTGCCAGTTTTTTTTCCTTCCTGGCACTAAAAAACCTCTCCCTCTTGAGTGGCTGTGGCTACCCAGGTTTTCCCATGGCCTGGATGTTTTGTATCTTTTTGTCCCCTTTAGATGGTATGCCTGGCAATTTAAGTTATAGCACAGTCTTTCCTGTACTGAAGAGGTACACAGTTCAGGGTGAAAAAGCTTACAGGAAGGGAGTTTGCATTTTCCTGTTGTCATATGGGCATGGCATTTCCTAGGGTGGTCATAGTTGCACGTCCCATCAGTTTTTCCAGATTTCCCATGGCAGCAGATACCGAGTGCATAGTATGTGCACAGGCTTGGTTTCCGTTTGCCTTGGGTTTCTGTGACTGTATTCCCTGTTGGTGCATGTTTCCCTGTCTTACTTCTATCCTCCCTATCCTCCTCTATGAAAACTGATGTTTACGTCAATGAGTGCCTTACCAAAACGAGACAAAACCTTCTTTATCGGCTAAGAAAATTGCGCTATGCCCAAAAAATCCACCAGTGCTTTGTGAGGGATGGAAAAATAGCAGTTAGGAAACAGCCCACTGGGAAGAGATACTTCATCTCCACAGAACATGACCTTAAAACATTCCTAAGTGAGGCTGGACTAACAGAATCAGAGTAAAGTGCAGATAATACCCATAGTCCACCGTTAGTGTTATATTGTCATAAATTTGTGCCCCCCTAAAATTCTAATACTCCAACTACTTTTAATTGTCATTGTTGTATTCAACGACCATTCTACCTCATAGTCTTAATTGTATTTAATATCTACAGAATCTATCTCCTTTTTTACAACTTACCACATCACTGTTCCATCTTATTTTTTTATAAACTAACCATAACTTGTCTTCAATAATTCTACCTCACTTTAAAAAATACTCAATTGCCCAATTTTATTCTAAATCCCTATTATTGCCCAATTTTACTTTAAACTATATTGATCAAACTTATTGTAAACTTCTTTTATTGACCATTTTTATTCCATACTTTTTTAACCTAGTATTTTCAACTACAACTTTTATATCATCCTGTCTACCATCTTACTAGCATATTATAACCAAGTCATTGCCATTTTTATTTTTATCATTTTTTTTATTATTATTTTGCTACCTTAATTTGTGTATTTTATCCTGTCAATTTAAATCTAATTATACTCTAATTCTTGTAAACAACTTATATAAGACCTTAGTGCAATTACAATTGAGAGTCTTGTTCCTTTATTATATTATTAGATTAATCACAGTTTTACTCTAGCTCATTCTAGCTCAATACATAGTCAATACCAAATTCACTATACTAGACCATAGTGCAATTACTAGTGAGATACTGGTGCTATTTGTAATTTGTATTTTTATACTATTAGACTAAACCTAGTTGTACTATAGCTCTTTCTAGCTCAATACATAGTCAATACCAGATTCACTATATTAGACCATAGTGCAATTACTAGTGAGAGACTGGTGCTATTTTTAATTTGTATTTTTATATTATTAGATTAAATTCAGTTGTACCATAGCTCATTCTACCTCAAGACATAGTCAATACCAAATTCACTATATTAGACCATAGTGCAATTACTAGTGAGAGACTAGTGCTATTTTTAATTTGTACTTTTATATTATTAGATTAAACCTATTGTACTTTAGCTCACTCTAGCTCAAAACATAGACTCCACAAAAGTCATTATTAGACCTTAGTGCAATTACAAGTGAGAGTCTTGTTCTATTTTTAATTTGTATTTTTATATTACTAGTTTATACCTAGTTGTACTTTAGTTCACTCCAGCACAACACATAGACAACATCAACTTCATTATGTGTAGTAGTGACTATACCCTACATGACCAAAATACTCTAGCTATATACTTGTCCAGCCTTCCTACCACTACAGATATCAGTAGTAGAACTCAACACACAACTCAGGATATAAATAACCATAATTTAAACCTAGAAGATGATTGATCACGTTGACCCTGATCTAAACCTCCATAATCTGACACCCAATCAAAACCTATTGGAAAGTAACTGCCTTTATTACACGGCATCACAAGCCACCACTATCCTAAACAATGCTAAAAGTCTATCAGTACTTAACTACAACATCAGGTCCTTAAGCAAACACTATGATGACCTCCTAGCACTCCTTGAATCACTAAAGACACCCTTCTCCTGCATTATTCTTACTGAGACCTGGCTTAAGCAGGACACAATAGATATCTACCCTCTACCAGGATACACAACAATTCACAACTGCTGAACAAACCAAGTTGGGGGTGATATTGCAATCTATTACTCTAACCAATTATCTTGTCTTAGCACCACTTGCTTTAGTGATGAATATGGGGAATACATTTTTGCTAATTTTACTGTAAAAAACCTTAAGACGCCTATAACAATCGGTGCCATTTACCGGATACCTCACACAAACATCCCAAATTTCAGTGAGAAATTAAAGTCACTAATAACAAACAGACACATGAATAAGCACCACCTTCTCTTAGCTGGAGACTTCAACATCAACCTTGGCTTACTAGATGATCAGACTGTAACTGATTTCATCAACAATATGAACAACACACTTCTCATACCAACAATAACTAAACCAACCAGGCTCACTGAGACAAGTGCAACCATAATAGACCACATATGGACCAATATACTAGCCCCCCTTAAATCAGGGATAATCACAGATAGCACTACAGACCACTACCCTACCTTCCTCCTGACAAACATTAGTAAACCACCACTTGAATACAACAAAGTCTCATTTAGACTCCATGACGAGGCCTCAGTAAGGAAGTTCACAGCTGACTTAGAGACTGTTGATTGGCCTACAGAATTCTCCAAGGCCAATGGTATTGATGACTGGACAGACATTTTTCTTAACAAATTACTTAGACTATACCATAGCATTGTATCAATCGCATCTGCTAGAAAAATGACAGGATGGATAATGAGAACCTTCAAAACTAGGGAGGCCAAGCCCATGATGACACTCTTCAGGTCACTTGTTCTATCTAGGCTGGAATATTGCTGCACTCTAACAGCACCTTTCAAGGCAGGTGAAATTGCCGACCTAGAAAATGTACAGAGAACTTTCACGGCGCGCATAACGGAGATAAAACACCTCAATTACTGGGAGCGCTTGAGGTTTCTAAACCTGTATTCCCTGGAACGCAGGAGGGAGAGATACATGATTATATACACCTGGAAAATCCTAGAGGGACTAGTACCGAACTTGCACACGAAAATCACTCACTACGAAAGCAAAAGACTTGGCAGACGATGCACCATCCCCCCAATGAAAAGCAGGGGTGTCACTAGCACGTTAAGAGACCAAACAATAAGTGTCAGGGGCCCGAGACTGTTCAACTGCCTCCCAGCACACATAAAGGGGATTACCAACAGACCCCTGGCAGTCTTCAAGCTGGCACTGGACAAGCACCTAAAGTCAGTTCCTGATCAGCCGGGCTGTGGCTCGTACGTTGGTTTGCGTGCAGCCAGCAGCAACAGCCTAGTTGATCAGGCGCTGATCCACCAGGAGGCCTGGTCACAGACCGGGCCGCGGGGGCGTTGACCCCCGAAACTCTCTCCAGGTAAACTCCAGGTAATACAACAAACATTGTCCTATAAAAACAAAACAGATCACAAACAAACGGCTTGGTTGCCCATGGCTAACCAGCACCATTCTGAAATCCATTGACAAGAAACACCAATATGAAAAGCAATATAGACAGGGCTTAATACACAAAGATACTCTTAAACACTATTCATCAGCTCTCACCAAAGTGATAAAAAAAGCCAAACAACTATACTACTCCAGTAGATTCACAGACACTAGAGGAGATATAAAAAAGACCTGGAAAACACTCTCTCAGATTCTAGGGACCCACAAACTTAGAAAAACCAAGAATATTGTCCTAACTAAACCTAATGAAACACCACTACATCCCACTGACACAGCTAACAAGATAAACGACTTCTTCTCAAACATAGGATCTAATCTCGCCAGTAAAATCCCACATACCAATGCCCATGCCGGGGACTACCTAGATGGAAATTTCCCTAATTCCTTCTATCTTGCACCAACTGAGCCCACGGAAGTCATTGAGATCATAAAGTCACTTAAAAATAACTCAGGGAATCTGTCTCATGTCCCACCATTACTGTACAAGCGAGCGGCCCATGTCCTTTCGCATGCTATTTCATTACTTTTTAACAAGTCAATAGAGACTAGCACCTTCCCGAAACTACTCAAGATGGCAAGGGTTACACCAATACATAAAGGTGGTGACCCTACAGACTTAAACAACTATAGGCCAATATCTAACTTACCATTGCTATCCAAAATCTTTGAGAAACTCGTGCACAGGAGACTGTATTCATTTATAACGGCTCAAAACATACTCAACCCCTGCCAGTTTGGATTCAGGAAAAATAAAAGCACTAATGATGCAATCATAAAAATGCTAGATCTGCTTTACACAGCATTGGAAAATAAGGAATATCCACTAGGAATTTTTATTGACCTAAGAAAAGCTTTTGACACAGTAGACCACGACATCCTACTCCACAAACTTGATCACTATGGTATAAGAGGCCATGCGCTTGCTTATTTCAAATCTTACATTACTAATAGGTATCAGTACATCACCATTAAAGACACAGCATCAGCAACACGGCCACTTGATACTGGAGTTCCGCAGGGAAGTGTCCTTGGTCCCCTGCTCTTCCTCATATACATCAATGACCTTCCAAATGTATCCCAACACCTGAAACCCATTCTCTTTGCTGATGACACGACTTATGTCATCTCTCACCCTAATCTTGCCACCCTCAACACCATTGTGAATGAGGAGCTGATTAAAATATCGACTTGGATGACAGCCAATAAACTTACGCTTAACACTGACAAAACCTACTATATTATGTTTGGTAGCAGAGCAGGAGATGCACAAATTAACATTAAGATTGACAACACTCTAATTACCAGAAATAATGGGGGAAAATTCCTAGGCTTATACCTTGACAACAACCTGAATTTCAGCACCCATATCCAGCATATAGCCAAAAAAGTATCCAAAACGGTTGGGATCCTCTCCAAGATACGATACTACGTGCCGCAAAATGCCCTTCTCACACTATACCACTCACTTATTTATCCATACCTCACCTATGCTATTTGTGCTTGGGGATCAACTGCAGCAACACACCTAAAGCCAATAATAACCCAACAAAAAGCTGCAGTAAGAATAATCACTAAATCCCATCCCTGGCAACACACCCCCCCACTCTTCATAGATCTAAACTTACTCCCAGTTCAGTACATCCACACTTACTACTGTGCAATCTACATCTACAGGGCCTTAAACTCTAATATCAACCTTGACCTAAAACGCTTTCTTGATAGTTGTGACAGAACCCACAGGCATAACACCAGACACAAACATCTCTACGACATTCCCCGTGTCCGACTAAACCTTTACAAAAATTCAATGTATGTCAAAGGCCCTAAAATCTGGAATACCCTACCTGAGAACTCTAGAACTGCAGACACATTCATCACCTTCAAAACTACCATTAGAAAACATCTTATCTCCCTGATACACCCCATCAACTAACTACACGAATACCACCTGGTGGTTCACACTTACACTCACTCACTCATTTGACCATAAACAGAAATATTAATCTCAGTCTTAAAATAATGAATCCTGTGATACTCCAATACTGAAACTATGTACTGTGCCAAAACAAAAGCATTCATATTGCTAAACTCACAAACTAGTATTTAGTCACTTAGCCATAATACCAACTTACCTCATAATTTGTAATATTTTACAATTAAGAATAAAACTAAGTATGCCCGAAATGCCTAGCCATGCTAAGCGTTCTAGTGGTACACTCTGTAATCACAATTTTACTACATGTAAACCAAACAATAACCGAATTTCTGTAAACTCAGCATTGTAATCCTTATAGAGAATAAACTTTGAATTGAATTGAATAAGGGGGATTACCAACAGACCCCTGACAGTCTTCAAGCTGGCACTGGACAAGCACCTAAAATCGGTTCCTTACCAGCTGGGCTGTGGCTCGTACGTTGGTTTGCGTGCAGCCAGCAGCAACAGCCCGGTTGATCAGGCTCTGATCCACCAGGAGGCCTGGTCACAGACCGGGCCGCGGGGGCGTTGACCCCCGTACTCTCTCCAGGTAAACTCCAGGTCTCCAGACGTACGGAGAAACAATGATGATGCAACTTAATACAAAAAAATCCTTCCACTCCCCCAACTCCGCCTTCATCTTTTTCCACTCGTCCTCACACTCCTCTACGTATCCCACCTGTACATTCTTTGGTCATAGTTGACCGGAAATGACCAGGTGAAGCAACGATGGTCAAGTTCTGTTGTACCCTCTCCACTGACCTTGTAGGTACCACATAAAAACTAAACACACACACATACACACAAACCTCCTCAAGGAAAAAGATATTGGGGTGAGTATAATACCGAGCACATCTGATGCACACATCAACCAAATAACTGCTGCAGCATATGGGGCGCCTGACAAACCTGAGAACAGCGTTCCGGTACCTCAGTAAAGAATCGTTCAAGACTCTGTACACCGTGTACGTCAGGCCCGTACTGGAGTATGCAACACCAGTTTGGAACCCACACCTGGTCAAGCACGTCAAAAAATTAGAGAAGGTGCAAAGGTTTTGCAACAAGGCTAATTCCAGAACTAAGGGGAATGTCCTATGAAGAAAGGTTAAAGGAAATCGGCCTGACGACACTGGAGGACAGGAGGGTTAGGAGAGACACAATAACGACATTAAATACTGCGATCAGTTGACAAGGTGGACAGAGACAGGATGTTCCAGAGATGGGACACAGAAACAAGGGGTCACAGTTGGAAGTTGCAGACTCAGATGGGTCAAAGAGATGTTTGGAAGTATTTCTTTAGTAAAAGAGTTGTCAGAAAGTGGAACAGTCTGGCAAGTGATGTAGTGGAGGCAGGAAAACCATACATAGTTTTAAGACGGGGTATGAAAAGCTCGTGCAGCAAGAAGAGAGAAGACCTAGTAGCGGTCATTGAAGAGGCGGGGCCAGGAGCTATATATTGACCCCTTCAACCACAAATAGGTAAGTACACACGCAGGATTCTTACATACCTTTGAGAAGAGGTACGATAAAGCGCTTGGAGCAGGGAGAGAGTGGACCTAGTAGCGTCTAACTAAAAGGCTGGGCCAGGAACTATGAATCGACCCCTGCAGTTACATATAGGTGAGTACACATGCACCACTTTTCTTTACAAATTAATGTTAAGAGATAAATCTCACTTCTTTATTATTTTTATTATGGTTGTTTATTGCGAACACATGACATCATTTGTTGACACTGACGAGGTAACTGGGAAGCCCCGATGTGTGAGATCACAAGGTCACCTGCATGCACCTGTGTGCTCACCTCTATGTATACATGTGCTTGGCTGGTTGTAGGGGTCGTGTCACAGCTCTGTGCCCCACTTTGAAGACTGCTACTGGTTTCACTCTCTCCTGGCTTCACGAGCTCTCTCACACCTATTCTTAAAGCAATGCATATATGGATCCTGCATGTATCACTTAGCTGCCCTGATTGTTCCACTTCTTTATTCACTGAGGCTGAAGAAATATTTTCTTACATCCCTGTGAATCATCCTAATAGCTAATTTTAGATTTTGAGTTTAAAGTAAAGGATCAAATAGTTGAGCAGTCTTAAATTATTTAGTTCGCTTGAGTAATTATTGAGTAACTGGTACGTATTAAGTAAAGTGTTTGTCTAGTTAATTTTGGGTGATGAGGTAATTTCTAAGTAGGGCTTTAAATTGATTTATAGATAGTGGCCCTTTGGTGACTGAGTGGTCGCATCGTTCACTTGATTGAGTGGTCACATCGTTCATTGACCGAGTAAGTGGTCACATCGTTCATTGACCGAGTAAGTGGTCGCGTCGTTAATTGACCGAGTGTGATGTAGCTACATCACACGAGTAAGTGGTTGCATCGTTCACTTGACTGAGTGGTCGCATCATTCATTGAGCGAGTAAGTGGTCGCATCGTTCATTGAGCGAGTAAGTGGTCACATCGTTCACTTGACTGAGTGGTTGCATCGTTCACTTAACCGAGTAAGTGGTTGTGTCGTTCACTTGATTGAGTTGTCGCATCGTTCACTTGACTGAATGGTTGCATCGTTCACTTGACCGGGTAAGTGGTCGCATCGCTCACTTGATTGAGTGGTCGCACCATTCACTTGACCGAGTAAGTGGTCGCATCATTCACTTGACCGAGTAAGTGGTCGCATCGTTCACTTGACTGAGTGGTCGTGTCAGTCACTTGACCGAGTAAGTGGTCGCATCGTTCACTTGACTGAGTAGTAGTAGTGTCGTTCACTCGACCGGGTAAGTGGTCGCGTCGTTTATTTGACCGACAAAATGTGATCAGTCACGAGAGACCCTTTACCAAATTCAACTTCAATAACAAGAGCATAAAGTGAGACCAAGTAAACCAAGTCCTAAATGATATAAGCTGGAAAGATAGCCTAATCAACACAGACCCCAACTTATGCCTAGAACAGATTAACTCTATGGCACTCGATGTATGCTCAAGGCATATTCCTTTAAGAAAAAAGAGATGTAAAATAGAAAGAGACAGGCGAAGGGAAAGAATAACAGAGCGGCTAAAAGAGGCCAATATATCTGCAATGCGTAGGGAGACGATGGTCAGAGAAATAGCAAACATCGAACTAAAGCTAAAGGAATCTTATAGGAGTCAGAAATCGCGGGAAGAACTAAAAGTCATAAATGAAATCGAAAGAAACCCAAAGTATTTCTTTTCTTAAGGAAAATCAAAGTCGAGAACAACATCCAGTATTGGGCCCCTACTTAAACAAGATGGGTCCTACAAGGAAATGAATGAGCTACTCGAGTCCCAATATGACTGAGAGTCGAAGATCTAAATGATTTTTTTATGAGAGAGCCACAGAATTTTGGTAAACACAAGCCTATCTGACGTTATCCTGACGCCAAATGAACGAACAGGCGATAAGTGACATACCCATGCACTCTGCCCCAGGGCCAGACTCGTGAAACTCCGTGTTCATCAAGAACTGCAAGAAGCCCCTATTACGTGCCTTTAACGTCCTATGGAGAGGGAGCATGGACACTGGGTTCGTTCCACAGTTTCTTAAAACAACAGACATAGCCCCACTCCACAAAGGGGGCAGTAAAGCAATAACAAAGAACTACAGATCGATACCTGGAGTTTACCTGGAGAGAGTTCTGGGGGTCAAGGCCCCCGAGGCCCGGTCTGTGACCAGGCCTCATGGTGGATCAGAGCCTGATCAACCAGGCTGTTACTGCTGGCTGCACGCAAACCAACGTACGAGCCACAGCCCGGCTGGTCAGGTACCGACTTTAGGGGCTTGTCCAGTGAATGCTTGAAGACAGCCAGGGGTCTCTTGGTAATCCCCTTTATGTATGCTGGGAGGCAGTTGAACAGTCTCGGGCCCCTAACACTTATTGTATTGTCTCTTAACGTGCTAGTGACACCCCTGCTTTTCATTGGGGGGATGTTGCATCGTCTGCCGAGTCTTTTGCTTTCGTTGTGAGTGATTTTCGTGTGCAAGTTCGGTACTAGTCCCTCTAGGATTTTCCAGGTGTATATAATCATGTATCCCTTCCGCCTGCGTTCCAGAGAGTACAGGCTCAGGAACTTCAAGCGCTCCCAGTAATTGAGGTGTTTTATTTCCGTTATGAGCACCGTGAAGATTCTCTGTACATTTTCTAGATGAGCAATTTCGCCTGCCTTGAAAGGTGCTGTTAGTGTGCAGCAATATTCCAGCCTAGATAGAACAAGCGACCTGAAGAGTGTCATCATGGGCTTGGCATCCCTAGTTTTGAAGGTTCTCATTGTCCATCCTGTCATTTTTCTAGCAGATGCGACTGATACCATGTTATGGTCCTTGAAGGTGAGAGCCACCCATCTAGATACCCATCAATTACACAACCTAGGGCAGCATGGGTTTAGAGTAGGTAGCTCCTGTCTGTTCCAACTACTGGATCACTACGACAAGGTCCTGGATGCACTAGAAGACAAAAAGAATACAGACGTAATATACACAGACTTTGCAAAAGAGTTGACAAGTGTGACCATGGCGTAATAGCGCACAAAATATGTGCTAAAGGAATAACAGGAAAAGTTGGTAGATGGATCTATAATTTCCTGACAAATAGAACACAAAAAGGAGTAGTAGTCAACAGAGTAAAGTCTGAGGCGGCTACGGTGAAAAGCTCTGTTCCACAAGGCACAGTACTCGCTCAGATCTTGTTCCTCATTCTCATATCAGACATAGACAGGGATATAAGCCACAGTGCCGTGTCTTACTTTGCAGATGACACCCGAATCTGCATGACACTGTCTTCCAGTGAAGACACTGCAAGGCTCCAGGCGGACATTAACCAAATCTTTCAATGGGCTGCGGAAAACAATATGAAGTTCAACGATGAGAAATTTTAATTACTCCGATATGATAAACGTGAGGAAATTAAAACTTCATCAGAGTATAAAACAAATTTCAACCACACAATAGAGCGAGAAACTAACGTCAAAGACCTGGGAGTGATCATGTCGGAGGATCTCACCTTCAAGGACCATAACATTGTTTCAATCGCATCTGCTAGAAAAATGACAGGATAGATAATGAGAACCTTCAAAACTAGGGATGCCAAGCCCATGATGACACTCTTCAGGTCGTTTGTTCTATCTAGGCTGGAATATTGCTGCACACTAACAGCACCTTTCAAGGCTGGTGAAATTGCTGACCTAGAAAATGTACTGAGAACCTTCACGGCGCGCATAACTGAGATAAAACACCTCAATTACTGGGAGTGCTTGACGTTGCTGAACTTGTACTCCCTGGAACGCAGGCGGGAGATATACATGATTTTATATTCCTGGAAAATCCTAGAGGGACTAGTACGAAACTTGCACACGAAAATCACTCCCTACAAAAGCAAAAGGCTCCGCAGACGATGCAACATCCCCCCAATGAAAAAGCAGGAGTACCACTAGCACGTTCAGAGACAACACAATAAGTGTCAGGGGCCCAAGACTGTTCAACTGCCTCCCAGCATACATAAGGGGGATTACCAATAGACCCCTGGCTGTCTTCAAGCAGGCACTGGACAAGTACCTAAAGTCGGTACCTGACCAGCTGGGCTGTGGTTCGTACGTTGGATTGCGTGCAGCCAGCAGTAACAGCCTGGTCGACCAGGCCCTGATCCACCATGAGGCCTGGTCACAGACCGGGCCGCGGGGGTGTTGATCCCCGGAACTCTCTCTAGGTAAACTACAGGCCGCGTCGTTCACTTGACCGAGTAAGTGGTCGTGTAGTTCACTGAGTTGTCGCGTCATTCACTTGACCGAGTAAGTGGTCGCATCGTTCACTTGACCAAGAGGTCGCATCGTTCGCTTGACCGAGTAAGTGGTCGCGTCGTTCACTTGACCAAGTAAGTGGTTGCATCGTTCGCTTGACCAAGTAAGTGGTCGCATCATTCACTTGACCAAGTGGTCGCATCATTCACTTGACCGAGTAAGTGGTCACGTCGTTCACTTGACCAAGTAAGTGGTCGCAGCGTTCACTTGTCCAAGTAAGTGGTCGCATCGTTCACTTGACCTAGTAAGAGGTCGCATCGTTCGCTTGACCAAGTAAGTGGTCGCATCGTTCACTTGACCGAGTAAGTGGTCGGATCATTCACTTGACCAAGTGGTCGCATCGTTCACTTGACCAAGTAAGTGGTCGCATCATTCACTTGACCAAGTGGTCGCATCATTCACTTGACCGAGTAAGTGGTCACGTCGTTCACTTGACCAAGTAAGTGGTCGCAGCGTTCACTTGTCCAAGTAAGTGGTCGCATCGTTCACTTGACCTAGTAAGAGGTCGCATCGTTCGCTTGACCAAGTAAGTGGTCGCATCGTTCACTTGACCGAGTAAGTGGTCGGATCATTCACTTGACCAAGTGGTCGCATCGTTCACTTGACCAAGTAAGTGGTCGCATCGTTCACTTGACCAAGTAAGTGGTCGCATCGTTCACTTGACCGAGTAAGTGGTCGCATCGTTCGCTTAACCAAGTAAGTGGTCGCATTGTTCACTTGACCGAGTAAGTGGTCGCATCGTTCGCTTGACCAAGTAAGTGGTCGCATCGCTCACTTGACTGAGTAAGTGGTCGCATCGTTCACTTGACCAAGTAAGTGGTTGTATCGTTCACTTGACCAAGTAAGTGGTTGCATCATTCACTTGACCAAGTAAGTGGTCGCATCGCTCACTTGACCGAGTAAGTGGTCGCATCGTTCACTTGACCAAGTAAGCGGTCGCATCGCTCACTTGACTGAGTAAGTGGTCGCATCGTTCACTTGACCAAGTAAGTGGTCGCATCGCTTACTTGACCGAGTAAGTGGTCGCATCTTTCACTTGACCAAGTAAGTGGTTGCATTGCTCACTTGACCGAGTAAGTGGTCGCATCGTTCACTTGACCAAGTAAGTGGTCACATCGCTCACTTGACCGAGTAAGTGGTCGCATCGTTCACTTGACCAAGTAAGTGGTCGCATCGCTCACTTGACCGAGTAAGTGGTCGCATCGTTCACTTGACCAAGTGGTCGCATCGCTCACTTGACCGAGTAAGTGGTCGCATCGTTCACTTGACCAAGTAAGTGCATCGTCTTGACCGAGTAAGTGGTCGCATCGTTCACTTGACCTTCGCATCATTCCGAGTAAGTGGTCGCATCGTTCACTTGACCAAGTAAGTGGTCGCATCGCTCACTTGACCGAGTAAGTGGTCGCATCGTTCACTTGACCAAGTAAGTGGTCGCATCATTCACTTGACCAAGTAAGTGGTCGCATCGCTCACTTGACCAAGTAAGTGGTCGGTCTTGACCAAGTAATCGCTCACTTGACCTTGACCGAGTAAGTGGTCGCATCGTTCACTTGACCAAGTAAGTGGTCGCATCATTCACTTGACCAAGTAAGTGGTCGCATCGCTCACTTGACCAAGTAAGTGGTCGCATCGTTCACTTGACCGAGTAAGTGGTCGCATCGCTCACTTGACCGAGTAAGTGGTCGCATCGCTCACTTGACCAAGTAAGTGGTCGCATCGCTCACATGACCGAGTAAGTGGTCGCATCGTTCACTTGACCAAGTAAGTGGTCGCATCGTTCACTTGACCAAGTAAGTGGTCGCATCGTTCACTTGACCAAGTAAGTGGTCGCATCGTTCACTTGACCAAGTAAGTGGTCGCATCGTTCACTTGACCAAGTAAGTGGTCGCATCGTTCGCTTGACCAAGTAAGTGGTCGCATCGTTCACTTGACCAAGTAAGTGGTCGCATCGTTCACTTGACCAAGTGGTCGCATCGTTCACTTGACCAAGTAAGTGGTCGCATCGCTCACTTGACCAAGTAAGTGGTCGCATCGCTCACTTGACCGAGTAAGTGGTCGCATCGTTCACTTGACCAAGTAAGTGGTCGCATCGTTCACTTGACCAAGTAAGTGGTCGCATCGTTCGCTTGACCGAGTAAGTGGTCGCATCGTTCACTTGACCGAGTAAGTGGTCGCATCGCTCACTTGACTGAGTGAGTGAGTGGTGGCCAGCACAGCACAATAGCAACACAGTTCACTCACGGACTCATGGCTCACACGTCCCCAGGTATCACATTACTCCCTAATTATTTGTCTTCCTCCGATGAGTCAGTAATCGTTGAGATGAGCGTTTCATTGTGGTCTAAGTGTTGGTTAGTAGTGCCTGCACCTATGTAGCACCTGTGTAGCGCCCTTGATGTGCACATAGTGGTAGTGGCTGCTGTTGAGATCTTAGTTTTGTTAGTTTGTGTTGCTTTGTTGAATGTTATGTTGTGGTACAACTTTAATGGCATGCAAAGTGTTACTACTGCCTGCCATGGGCCTACCCAGAACCATCTATGGGCCTACCCTGAACCATCCATGTGCTTACCCTGAAAAAATGAGCCTACCGTGAGCAAACTATGGGGCCCACCCTGTATATATCATGGACCCACCCCTGTATATACCATGGGGCCCACACTGTTTATACAAAGGGCCCACCCTGTATATACCATAGGGCCCACCCCTGTATAAACCATGGGCCAACTCTGTATATACCATGGGTCCACCCTGAACAAACCATGGGCACTGCTATGGACCAGTAGACCTACTCCAGAATCCTAATGGAAATCAAAGACCCAAATTGAAATGTCACCTTTTTTTTTTTTTACTATTAGGTTATCTCAGAGTAGATTCTATGTAGTGTGCTATAAACATTGATGCTAGTGAGGGGCTCGTGATCCAAGAATTGGACCTGTCTTCCCTTTGTAAAATGTGCCAAAATATAATACTGTAACATGTTAATCAATTCATCTCAATTATAAATTCAACTACTGCTAAGCCACCAACTACCTCTGTTGAAATATAAGATAAGATAAGATTTTGTTCGGATTTTTAACCCCGGAGGGTTAGCCACCCAGGATAACCCAAGAAAGTCAGTGCGTCATCGAGGACTGTCTAACTTATTTCCATTGGGGTCCTCAATCTTGTCCCCCAGGATGCGACCCACACCAGTCGACTAACACCCAGGTACCTATTTACTGCTAGGTGAACAGGACAACAGGTGTAAGGAAACGTGTCGAAATGTTTCCACCCGCCGGGAATCGAACCCGGGCCCTCCGTGTGTGAAGTGGGAGCTTTAGCCACCAGGCCACCGGGCCACCAATGTTTCTACTCTGGCTGGGAATCGAACCCAGGCCCTCGCCGTTCAAACCATCTGTTATATATGCCTAGTATTAAGTAGTCTGTTAAGCATTACATTTAGTCTGCCCAAAATGCTCCAGCATGATAGTAGCTTTCTTTGTACTTAGCAAATCAAAATTGTAATTACACATTGTAAACTATGCAAAGGAATAAAATCCTTAATCCTTTGCATTGAACCTGGTTACCTCCCATTCCGAGGCTCTCTATGACCCCCTGTGGGTTTATAACTATAATAATAAGACCACTGTAAAAGTTTAACCATAAACCTGGTAATAAGACAACTTCTCCTTAGTAGATTTTGGTGATTAATTATGATTTGAATTGTACAAAATTAAGTTGTTTTTGCATTTGAGGTATTATTGTAATGTACAAATGGTAAAAGCTTAACCTAAGCTAATGAAACCCTCACACGAAAATCACTTACTACGAAAGCAAAAGACTTGGCAGACGATGCACCATCCCCCAATGAAAAGCAGGGGTGTCACTAGCACGTTAAGAGACCATACAATAAGTGTCAGGGGCCCGAGACTGTTCAACTGCCTCCCAGCACACATAAGGGGGATTACCAACAGACCCCTGGCAGTCTTCAAGCTGGCACTGGACAAGCACCTAAAGTCAGTTCCTGATCAGCCCGGCTGTGGCTTGTATGTTGGTTTGCATGCAGCCAGCAGCAACAGCCTGGTTGATCAGGCTCTGATCCACCAGGAGGCCTGGTCACAGACCGGGCCGCGGGGGCGTTGACCCCCGGAACTCTCTCCAGGTAAACTCCAGGTATACCCCAACCCACAGTAACCCAATTTGACTTAACCTTACTTTGCCATTGGTAGATATGTCTTTGTGTACATTCAGCCTCTGCCACAAGAACATGACACAAATCAAAAATCAAAATCAAAATTTTTATTTCTTTGTGTAGTATAGTGTGTAGTTGATGTGTAGTAATAAAACATTGTTAAATACAAAGAAAGTCACTAGCATGCATGAGCATTTTGGAAAGACTAATTCTAATGCTTACAGAATACTCAGACTTAGACATAGGTTATGGAGTGATAGTGTTGATTGGCTCAGACAAGCTGCACCATCTAAGTAAATGTAACATTTTAATATCTCCAAAATTAACAATCTGCACAAGAAATATTTACTTATTCCATGGTGTACATGGGTTGTATTCACAGTATTGTAAAAAGTGAACTAATGACTGAGTTCCACCAAGTAGTAGTTGTAAACTATTGCCCTGAATAGAGTAGCAATGCAGTTGCTAGTCTGGTCCATGGTAGGCTTGTCCAACTCATTTGATTACTAGCCAGATTCACCACTGTTTAACGTGGCTGAGAGATGCACACATTCATAGCACTGCCAGTTAGTATACACCTTCGTTCTCCTGTCAGTTCACACTTTAAGGCTAAGATACACTGAACACACCTGAGATGACGTCGGATCAAACCCCACTATGAGTTGGAACATTTGGGCAAATCTTATAATGTTTACTTTATATGATGTAATGGTAAATAGAGACCCAGGTGTTAGTCAATTGTAGTGGGTGACATCTTAGATAAGTAAGTAAAATGAACCTCACTGAAAATAAATTAAGTTAGTTAGTACTCAGAATAGTTCTGCTTGCAAAGCCTTACTAAACCTTGAAGTACAATATATTGTAAGGTCATCCCAGACAAACTGGAATTTTTTAATTATGTTGTATGTACATACATAAATTCTGTACCTACAGTACAAAAACTGTGATAAAAAAAAGTCCCAGCAAATGTAATATGTTACGATTTCTGAAAAGCATTTGAGAAAATACTTCTTCAAGGATTGCTAGCAAAAATAAAAGACATGTGGTGTAGGAGACAAACTTTATGCATTTATTATTGACTGCCTCACCAATAGAAAACAGTGAAGGGGGTGGGGGGCACTGAACCATGAGGTGTCTGAGTGGCTAGATATTAATTGCAGAGTTCCTCAGAAATTAGTTTTTTGCCCAGTTTCTTTCATACTGTAGGAAAATGATCTCAGAGAGGGCTAACATTACAATGGAAATGTCATTTTGACTTTTTTTTCTGGTTATCCTAGGTAATTTACACATATGTTACTATGTATGATAATTGTGTAACTATTTGTGTACCTTTACCTAATAAACTGACTAAAATCTAAAATAGCAAAATTTACAAACATCAGGAAGTCAGGATAAATTACAACTTCCAAAGCATATTGTCTGAGTAATTCAGAGCGATCTGAATAGGTTGGCACTGTGGTCAGAGACATGGAAGATGTGTTTTGATGTTCTGCATTTGTATTTAAATACCCCTAGGGTCAGTGAATGTTTGTTAAAGGCACAGAAATGTGTAGTTACAATTGAATTATCAGTTATTAGCCTTGCTATACCTACTTTTAGCTGCATTTCCCTAAATTTACACTGTCATAAAAGAGCATCACAGTGTCGTGATTGAAAAAATTCCTCAAGTTCTCAATCATCTTGTAGTGTAAATGTTCTGATATATTGTGTACTAAATGATAGGTTACTGTCTATTGTGATAAACACTGAAAACAAGGGAGTTAAAAGTACAATTTACCCAATGGATTTTGCCTATTACTGTATTTTAAAAGTATATTATACTGAGGATTTACTACTATTCAGCAATTCACTTGAGGAACTTGAGGAACAAACCTTTCTGAGCAGTCGCTCAGTCGATTTTTTGTTTCTGGATATGAGCAAAAATTCAGGATGCGAACTTCCCCTCAAACAACTTTTTTTTAGACCTCCAGATCTTAAAAAAAATAAAAGTGAATACATAATTGTAGTTCATTGTTGTGATGTATTATGTTGTTTTTACTGCTTAAGACTATAACTGCAACAGAAATAATAGTATTTCTTGCCTTAAATTGTGGGTGCTGGTGTTTGTGGATGATTGTGAAGAGAGTGGAGAGTTATGTTGTGGCCCTACTGGGCTGAGGTGGATGGTAGAGGTTCTGGTACTGAAGTTGATGGTTGTACTGAAGTGTGTATAAATTCTGTAATGGATTTCTGTTCTACAGTATTATACCCTGCAGCACATTATACAACTGACGGTAAGGCATAAGCTGCTCTAGACACCGTTTCAGTCCTATTCAGTGAAAAAGTCTAACTTTAAGTCATTCAGTAAGTCAGTCAAGTTATTCAGTCAGTCAAGTCATTCAGTCAGTCAGTCAAGTCTGTAAGTCATTCAGTAAGTCAGCAACACTGGTATGCCTACTGGGTATCATGATTGCTTGGCAGATACAAGATATGGTAATTAAAAGATTAAAACACAATTCACAAACACAGCTAGCTTGTAGGAAAGAAGTGGAACTGAACATGTATTCACGAAGCTGGGATGGTGGTGTTGGGAGTGAGTGTTGGGGGATGGCAGGGGATGGTGGGAGGTCTCCCCAGCTAACCCATAACAAGGCAGGGAATGGCCGTCACATGTCACATAATTTTTTTTTTTTTGTTATTAACACATCGGCCGTTTCCCACCAAGGCAGGGTGGCCTGAAAAAGAAAAGCTTTCATCATCATTCACTCCATCACTGTCTTGCCAGAGGCATGCCTACACTATAGTTATAAAACTGCAACATTAACACCCCTCCTTCAGAGTGCAGACACTGTACTTCCCATCTCCAGGACTCAAGTTTGGCTTGCTGGTTTCCCTGAATCCCTTCATAAATGTTATCTTGCTTACACTCCAACAGCACATCAAGTCCCAAAAGCCATTTGTCTCCATTCGCTCCTGTCTAACACGCTCACGCACTCTTGCTGGAAGTCCAAGCCCCTCGCACACCAAACCTCCTTTACACCCTCCCTTCAACCTTTCCTAGGCCGACCCCTACATAATATGTCACATAACGACGTACTATTTTATTCATTCTAGAGTCTATATCAGGTTTCTATGTTATTTATATTGTTTGTCATAATAGATGAATTTTGATAGATAAATAAGCCGTAGAGTTGATATTAGCATAATATTGAAGTATTTTTTTCTGCCTCCCAGGAGTTCCGCTGGAATGAATTAATGGAATTTCAATTAATTTAAATGAGGAAAATTGACTCAGCATATGAGCAGATTGGGATACGAGCAAGGTCATGGAATGGATTAAACTCGTAAGCCGAGGTTCCACTGTATGTATATGTACTTATCCTGCTGAAGTGCAGTGTCTACACTCTGAAGGAGGGGTGTTAATGTTGCAGTTTTATAACTGTAGTGTAAAGCACCTGGCAAGACAGTGATAGAGTGAATGATGATAAAAGTTTTTCTTTTTCGGGCCAACCTGCTTTGGTGGGAATCGGCTGATGTGTTAATAATAAAAACAAATCCTGCTGAATAGGTAAAATTGGTCAATTAGCAAGAACTCGTTTAAAATTAAGTCCTTTCTAAAATTTTCTCATACGGTTAGATATACAGTGGACCCCCGGTTTGCGATATTAATCCGTTCCCGAGAGCTCATCGTAAACCGAAAATATTGGAAAGCGAATAAATTTTCCCCATAAGAAATAATGGAAATCAAATTAATCCGTGCAAGACACCCAAAAGTATGAAAAAAAAAAAATTAACACATGAAATATTAAGTTTAATGCACACAAACTGAACAAGACATGCACAGTTTGTAGTACTCTACTAACAATAGAATACATGACACTTACCTTTAATGAAGATCTGGTGATGATTGATGGGATGGGAGGAGGGGAGAGTGTCGAAGTTGTTAATGTTTAGAAGGGGAATCCCCTTCCATTAGGACTTGAGGTAGTAAGTCCTTTTCCGGAGTTACTTCCCTTTTTCTTTTAATGCCACTAGGACCAGCTTGAGAGTCACTGGACCTCTGTCTCACAACAAATCTGTCCATAGAGGTCTGTACCTCCCATTCCTTTAAGATTTGTCTAAAATGGGCCACAACATTGTCATTGTAATAGTCACCAGCACGGCTTGCAATAGCTGTGTTAGGGTGATTTTCATCCATAAAGGTTTGCAGTTCAACCCACTTTGCACACGTTTCCTTAATTTTTGAAGTAGGCACAATGGATTCCACAACTGGTATAGGCTTCTCAGGGTTAGCCCCAAACCCTTCAAAATCTTTCTTAATTTCCACACTAATTCTCACCCTTTTTACCACAGGGTTGGCACTAGAAACTTTCTTGGGGCCCATGGTGACTTATTTTGCAGAAACAAGCACCAAAAACACTGAGATAATATGGAATATACCGAATGTATGCTTAGATGCGAGCACACTGGCTGGCTTGTAAACACTGGCACGCACGGGGCAGTTCAGGCCACATGTGGACGCGTCCCGGACGAATAACGTGTGGCGGGTTTTTTAACGAGTGGCGAGGCAAAAATTTTTGCGTTAAAATGTATTGTATACTGTATTTAACGTATACCGATGCCATCGAATGCCGAGGGTCCACTGTATATATATATACACACACACATATATACAGTGGACCCCCGAGTTTTGTGATTAATCCATTCCAGAGAGCCCACCGAAGGTCGAAATTCACGAAACTTGAAACCATTTTCCCCATAAGAAATAATGGAAATAAAATTAATCCGTTCCAGAAACCCAAAAATATTAAAATAAAATATTTTTTTTCAAATTAAATAAAGATTTACATAATGAAAACAATCAGAAATCAAGTACATGCATTTAAAATAAATAATAATAACATTACACTTACCTCTACTGAAGACTTTGCGTGGATGGAAGACGGGAGGAGGGGATAGGAGGGTGTACACTATTTTTTGGAAGGAGAATCTCCTTCCATTAGGACTAAAGGTATGAAGTCCATATCTGGGGTTACTTCCCTTCTTATTTTAATGCCACTGGGACCAGCTTGAGAGCCACTGGACCCCTGTCGCACAAAATATCTGTCCAGAGAGGTCTGTTTCTGGCGTTTCTTCAAGATTTCCCTGACTTTCCTGCTAACTGTTTTTCGGTAATCCACACCAACAATAACCTCTCCACTTCTTCGAGGATTTGTGATCTCCTTTTTGTCAGCATATCCACCCCTTTTGCAACAACAGCACACTTTATTTCCTTTCCTTTCACCACGATCGAAGTGATGGTTGGATGGGGCTTGCCATACATCCTGGCAAGTTCTGTAACACGCACTCCACTCTCATATTTTTCAATGATTTCCTTCTTGAATTTGATCGTGTTCCTCACTTTCTTTACCAAAGGGCTTGCACTAGCTTTCCTTTGGCTCATGGTGACTTATTTAGCAGTTGTAATCACAAAAAAACAATGGATTATTACGTATGAACCCGCGGGGTGATGGTCACGTGTTGGTAAACTATGGCATACTGAGCATGAATGGCATGGGAGACTGGCTTTGTGTGTGTGGTGAGAGGCGGACGGGTACTGGACAGTTGCCGAAACACGAGTTTTTTCACGAAACTTTAGGCCAAATTTTTCCAAAAAAACTTGCCGAAGGTCGAATTTCACGAAAGTCGAGGCTGCCGAAACTCGAGGGTCCACTGTATATACTGAAGTCTCATTCATCATTAAATCATTAAAAGACAGAGCAGGAGATCTAGATAACTTGCCACCATTCATATATAAAAAAAGCTGCACATGTGCTGCCACCCATTGCAACAATGTTTAACCCCTGCCAGTTTGGGTTTAGACCAAAAAAAAACTATGAATCGTGCTATACGAATGCTTGAACTAGTATATACAGCCCTCGATAAAAATGAATATCCTTTGGGGCTCTTCACTGTCCTAAGAAAAGCATCGGATACAGTAGACCACAATCTCCTGCACCTAAAACTGAATCATTACGGCACCAGAGGACATTTCCCTTGATTTCCTTAAATCTTATCTTAACGACAGACACCAATATGTACATGTATATGCAAATGGAGTCAACTCCACTATCTGCCCGTAGCTGTCGGAGTGCCCCAGGGTAGTGTCTTAGGCCCACTCCTCTTTCTCATCTACATAAATGATCTCCTCAATGCATCCCAACTCCTTAAACCACTTATATTTGCAGATGACACAGATGACACTGCAGATGACACTGACTTAGTTATGACCTGCTTGACTTAGTTATTACCTGCTTGACTTACTTATTAACCTGCTTGACTTAGTTATGGCAAACAATGAATCCCTTGTTAATAATTTAGAAATTTCAGAGGAACTGGGTGCTAGCGACCACAAATCAATTACATTTAGCATTGAATGGAAGTACGATAGTAGCGATAACTCAGTAACAGTCCCAGATTTTCGCTTAGCAGATTACGATGGGCTTAGAGAACACTTATCATCTGTTGACTGGGGTAACGAAGAGAGCTATCAATATGACAGTTTTCTGAACACTATACATGCTGCTCAAAAAGCGTTTATCCCATATAAAGAAATTAGATCAAATAGAAATGACCCAAAATGGATGAATAATAGGCTCAAATATCTACTAGGGCATAAGAAAGGAATTTATAGGCGTATCAAAAGAGGTGAGGGTCATCTTATGAATCAGTATATTGACATTAAGAGGGACATTAAAAAGGGGATAAGAAAAGCTAAAAGGGACTATGAAATTAAAGTTGCTAGGGATTCTAAAACTAACCCAAAAAGTTTTTTCCAGGTCTATAGAACAAAAGTTAGAGATAAGATAGGTCCCCTTAAAAATAACTATGGGCACCTTACTGACAAAGAGAATGAAATGTGCTTGATTTTAAATAATTATTTTCTCTCAGTTTTTACACAGGAAGACACTAACAATATTCCAGTAATTAATTTTTACAGTGGGCTAGAAGATAAATTATGTAACATCACAGTCACTAGTGAGATGGTTGTGAAGCAGATAGACAGACTGAAGCAAAATAAGTCGCTGGGCCCTGATGAGGTTTTTTCAAGGGTTCTTAAGGAATGCAAAATGGAACTCTGTGAACCATTAACTAATATTTTTAATTTATCTCTTCAAACAGGTGTAGTGTCTGATATGTGGAAGATGGCTAATGTAATTCCTATTTTTAAAACGGGACAAGTCGTTACCGTCAAATTACCGCCCAATAAGCCTGACCTCAATTGTAGGCAAATTACTAGAGTCAATTATAGCTGAGATTATAAGAAGCCATCTCGATAAGCATAGCTTGATTAATGATACTCAGCATGGATTCACAAGAGGCCGGTCTTGTCTAACTAATTTATTAACTTTCTTCAGTAAAGCTTTTGAGGCTGTTGACCACAATAAAGAATTTGATATTATTTACTTAGATTTTAGTAAGGCTTTTGATAGAGTTCCACACCATAGACTGTTAAAGAAAGTGGCAGCTCATGGCATTGGGGGAAAAGTGCTCTCGTGGATCGAGTCATGGCTCACTGACAGGAAGCAGAGAGTGTCCATAAATGGGGTTAAGTCCGAGTGGGGATCTGTAACAAGTGGCGTTCCACAGGGATCAGTCTTGGGCCCGTTGTTGTTTATAATATATATCAATGATCTTGATGAGGGAATTACTAGTGATATGAGCAAATTCGCCGATGACACAAAGATAGGTAGGATAATTGATTCAAACGTAGATGTTATGGAACTTCAGGAGGATTTAAACAAACTCTATTCTTGGTCAGAAAAGTGGCAGATGCAGTTCAATGTAGATAAATGCAAGGTTCTGAAGCTTGGGAGTGCCCAAGCGAAAAGGACTTGGGGGTTATGGTGAGCAGCAACCTTAAACCAAGACAACAATGCCTAAGCGTACGTAATAAGGCAAATAGATTACTGGGATTTATATCAAGAAGTGTAAGCAACAGAAGTCCAGAGGTCATACTGCAGCTTTATACATCATTAGTAAGGCCTCACCTAGATTATGCAGCTCAGTTCTGGTCTCCGTATTACAAAATGGACATAAATTCGTTAGAAAACATTCAGCGTAGGATGACTAAATTAATACATAGCATTAGAAATCTTCCTTATGAAGAAAGATTGAAGACTCTTAAGTTACATTCACTTGTTAGACGAAGAATGAGGGGAGACCTGATCGAAGTGTATAAGTGGAAGATAGGTATTAATAAAGGGGATATTAATAAGGTCTTGAGGATGTCTCTCCAAGAGAGTTCCTGCAGTAATGGAGTTAAATTAGATAAGTTTAGATTTAGAAAGGACATAGGAAAGTATTGGTTTGGAAATAGGGTAGTTGATGAGTGGAACAGTCTATCTAGTTGGGTTATTGAGGATGGGACTTTGGGTAGTTTCAAATCTAGGTTGGATAAGTACATGAGTGGGAGGGGTTGGATTTGAATGGGACTTTCACATCAGAGCTTATTTCTTGGGTGGCATTGAAAATTGGGTTGGGCAAATGTTTTGTTAGTGGGATGAATTGTAAAGGACCTGCCTAGTATGGGCCAGCAGGCCTCCTGCAGCATTCCTCCTTTCTTATGTTCTTATGTATGTCTACTTCCACTCAAACCCAGCTATACTTAGAAATATTGTAAACAATGAGCTGTTAAAAATATATACTTGGATGATGACCAAGAAACCCACTCTCAACATAGACAAAGCATACTTCATGCTGTTTGGAAACAGTCTTAAATATCTAATACAGTAGACCGTCATTTAACATAGTAGTTACATTCCTGAAAACACCGTGTTAGGTAAAACCGTGTTAGATGAACTGAAGAACTTACTCAAGGAGAAAGTTCTTGGGGTGAGCATAACACCGATCATGTCCTTGAAAGCACACGTCAACCAGATAACTGCTGCAGCATATGGGCGCCTGGCAAACCTGAGAATAGCGTTCTGACACCTCAGTAAGGAATCATTCAAGACACTGTACACTCTGTATGTCAGGCCCATACTGGAGTATGCAGCACCAGTTTGGAACCCACACCTGGTCAAGCACATCAAGAAATTAGAGAAAGTGCAAAGGTTTGCAACGAGGTTAGTTCCAGAACTCAGCGGAATGTCCTATGAAGAAAGGTTGAGGGAAATCGGCCTGACGACACTGGAGGACAGGAGGGTCAGGGGAGACATGATAACGACATATAAAATACTGCACGGAATAGACAAGGTGGACAAAGACAGGATGTTCCAGAGATGGGACACAGAAACAAGAGGTCACAATTGGAGGTTGAAGACTCAAATGAGATAAAGGGATGTTAAGAAGTATTTCTTCAGTCAGAGTAATCAGGAAGGGGAATAGTTTGGGAAGCGATGTAGTGGAGGCAGGAACCATACATAGCTTTAAGCAGATGTATGATAAAGCTCATGGTTCAGGGAGAGTGACCCAGTGGCGACCAGTGAAGAGGCGGGGCCAGGAGCTATGACTCGACCCCTGCAACCACAACTAGGTGAGTACAACTAGGCGAGTGTACGTATACACACACACACACACACACACACACACACACACACACACACACACACACACACACACACACACACACATCTCCCTAACACAACATCTCCCCATGGGTCCTTAGAGAAGGAGCAGAGATGCTGTGTGTGCCTCTAACCACAATCTTCAACACATCCCTTGAAACTGGGCAACTACCTGAGAAATGGAAGACAGCTAATGTAGTCCCCATATTTAAGAAAGGAAACAGAAACGAGGCACTAAACTACAGACCTGTGTCTCTGACATGTATCGTGTGCAAAGTCATGGAGAAGATTATCAGGAGGAGAGTGGTCGAACACTTGGAAAGGAACAAGATTATAAATGAAAACCAGCATGGGTTCATGGAAGGCAAATCTTGTATCACAAACCTCCTGGAGTTTTATGACAAGGTAACAGAAGTAAGACACGAGAGAGAGGGTTGGGTAGATTGCGTTTTCCTAGACTGCAGGAAGGCCTTTGACACAGTTCCCCACAAGAGATTAGTGCAGAAGCTGGAGGATCAGGCACACGTAAAAGGAAGGGCACTGCAATGGATAAGGGAATACCTGACAGGGAGGCAGCAACGAGTCATGGTACGTGAAGAGGTATCACAGTGGGCGCCTGTTACGAGCGGGGTCCCACAGGGGTCAGTTCTAGGACCAGTGCTATTTTTGATATATGTGAACGACATGATGGAAGGAATAGACTCTGAAGTGTCCCTGTTCGCAGATGACGTGACGTTGATGAGAAGAATTAAATCAGACGAGGATGAGGCAGGACTGCAAAGAGACCTGGAGAGGCTGGACATGTGGTCCAGTAACTGGCTTCTCGAATTCAATCCAGCCAAATGCAAAGTCATGAAGATTGGGGAGGGGCAAAGAAGACCGCAGACAGAGTATAGGCTAGGTGGACAAAGACTACAGACCTCACTCAGGGAGAAAGACCTTGGGGTGACCATAACACCGAGCACATCACCGGAGGCACACATCAACCAAATAACTGCTGCAGCATACGGGCGCCTGGCAAACCTGAGAATAGCGTTCCGATACCTTAATAAGGAATCGTTCAAGACACTGTACACTGTGTATGTTAGGCCCATACTGGAGTATGCAGCACCAGTCTGGAACCCACACCTGGTCAAGCACGTCAAGAAGTTAGAGAAAGTACAAAGGTTTGCAACAAGGCTAGTCCCAGAGCTCAAGGGAATGTCGTACGAGGAAAGGTTAAGGGAAATCGGACTGACGACACTGGAGGACAGAAGGGTCAGGGGAGACATGATAACGACATACAAGATACTGCGGGGAATAGACAAGGTGGACAGAGATAGGATGTTCCAGAGAGGGGACACGGACAAGGGGTCACAACTGGAAGCTGAAGACTCAGACGAGTCACAGGGACGTTAGGAAGTATTTCTTCAGTCATAGAGTTGTCAGCAAGTGGAATAGCCTAGCAAGTGAAGTAGTGGAGGCAGGAACCATACATAGTTTTAAGAAGAGGTATGACAAAGCTCAGGAAGCAGAGAGAGAGAGGATCCAGTAGCGATCAGTGAAGAGGCGGGGCCAGGAGCTGAGTCTCGACCCCTGCAACCACAATTAGGTGAGTACACACACACACGTGCGTGCACAAAGAGTGAGAGAGTGAGAAAGTGAGTGAGAGAGAGAGAGAGCGCTCTGGATATTGCTGGTGCTTTCGACCGGGTGTGGCACCAGGGTCTCTTAGCAAAACTGCAAGCTCTGGGAATTGCAGGCTCTATGCTATGTCTCCTCAGTGATTACCTTCATGGCAGATCTCTAAGGGTAGTTCTCAATGGAACGGTATCAGCAAGACATCCTATTGGGGCAAGTGTTCCACAAGGAAGCGTGCTGGGACCATTGTTATGGAATATCTACTTCAGTGACCTTCATCTCATCCCAGGATCCCATGCATGTGCAGACAACTGTACAGTGACATTCACTTATCCAAGAGAAGAAATGCCAGCTGCTCTAAGCTACACCAATCACCAACTAAGAGCTATATCAGCTTGTGGAAATAGATGGCAAGTAACATTTGCACCTGAGAAAACACAAATGATGGTCTCTAGGCACCATGATGGTAATGCAGGTGCAGTAGTAAGGATGAATGGGAGGGTGTTGGCACCTGGGGAGGAAATTGATATCCTTGGGGCGAAATTTGACTCTGAACTGACCACGAAGAACCATGTTGTAAATCATGAAAACAAGGCACCCAGGAAGCTTACAGCACTTCACCGTATCTCACATCTGCTTGACAGTATGGGTTGCAAGATTCTGTACGAGGCACAAGTACGCTCTCACCTTGAGTATGCTCTACTTTCTTGGTTTGCCTGCCCCCCCTCTCATCTGCGACTGCTTGACAGAGTAGAGAACAGAGCACGACGTCTCATCTCTCGCCTGGACCCATCCTGGATAGATCTGTCATTTCAGCAGAGCCTTCAACACAGGAGGGATGTGGGTGGCCTTACTGTTATGTACAAAGCTAATATTGTTAAAGTACCACTCTTGGATCCACTTCAAGGACAGCGTGAAACAAGCTTTTATGCCACAAGACGAGCAGAAAGCAGCAACTTCACTCTGGCTGTACCCTTCTCCAGAACATCACTCCATCTGAGATCATATATACCCAGGATGACTCTAGTATGGAACACATTTGTACAGCATAATGATGTCAACGAGATAAAGTCAGTTGATCAAATGGAAATGCTGGCCCACAGATGGCTCCAACTTCATCCTATTCCCTACTTGTATGTCTCATAACAAAAAAATGCTTTCAAATGAGCTGATGTAGGTAACAGCTCTTAGCTTGCCAATAAAGTTAGGAATCCTTAACCTGTAAATAGCTTGTCAATAAAGCTAGGGATCCTTAACCTAACCTTGTCAAACCCTGTGTAAAAAAAAAAAAAGAGAGAGAAACCGAGAGAGAGACTGAGAGAGAGAGAAACCGAGAGAGAGACTGAGAGAGAGAGAGACCGAGAGAGAGACTGAGAGAGAGAGAGGGAGACCGAGAGAGAGACTGAGAGAGAGAGAGAGGGAGACCAAGAGAGAGACTGAGAGAGAGAGAGGGAGACCGAGAGAGAGACTGAGAGAGAGAGAGAGGGAGACCGAGAGATAGACTGAGAGAGAGAGAGAGAGAGACCGACCGACCAACCAACTGACATGGACAGGCTGGACATGTGGTCCAACAACTGGCTTCTCGAATTCAACCCCGCCAAATGCAGTCACGAAGATTGGGGAAGGGCAAAGAAGACTGCAGACAGAGTATAGGCTAGGTGGACAAAGATTGCAAACCTCACTCAAGGAGAAAGATCTAGAGGTGACCATAACACTGAGCACGTCTCCAGAGGCACACATCAACCAGATAACTGCTGCAGCATATGGGTGCCTGGCAAACCTGAAAATAGTGTTCTGATACCTTAGTAAGGAATCATTCAAGACACTTTACACTGTGTATGTCAGGCCCATACTGGAGTATGCAGCACCAGTTTGGAACCCACACCTGGTCAAGCAAGTCAAGAAATTAGAGAAAGTGCAAAGGTTTGCACCAAGGCTAGTTCCAGAGCTCAGGGGAATGTCCTATGAAGAAAGGTTGAGGGAAATCAGCCTGATGACACTGGAGGACAGGAGGGTCAGGGGAAACATGTTAACGACATACAAAATACTGCGTGAAATAGATAAGGTGGACAGAGACAGGATGTTCTAGAGAGGGGACACAGAAACAAGGGGTCACAGTTGGAAGCTGAGGACTCAGATGAGTCACAGGGATGTTAGGAAGCATTTCTTCAGTCAGAGTTGTCAGGAAATGGAATAGCCTAGCAAATGATGTAGTGGAGGCAGGAACCATACATAGCTTTAAGACAAGGTATGACAAAGCTCATGGAGCAGAGTGAGAGGACCTAGTAGCGATCAGCGAAGAGGTGGGGCCAGGAGCTGAGTCTCGACCCCTGCATCCACAATTAGGTGAGTACATATATATATAATGTACACACACACACACACATACAATACTAGGTCTAGATATAATTAGTTTGCCTGAAATGCTTTTGCATAATTAGTGGCCTTCCGAGTCTTGTATCAAATTATATCTGTATTACGATGAAATTAAATTCAATATATAGTAGAACCCCCATATCCATGGATTCGGTTTCTGTGGTTTCAGTTATTTGCATTTAACATGGCTCAATAATAACCCTTAATTTTGCTCAGTAATGACACCAAAGCACAAAAGTAGTTATAGTGGCAGTTCTTTCAGAGAAGCCATGAAGAGCCTCCCATTAGTAAAAAGGCACAAATTCTCAACTTATTGTATGTAATTTATCAATCAAACTTTAACATAGGTATATACGTAAATGAAAAATGACTTGCATATAGGGTTTGCCTCTATTGACAGTTTCAGGTATCTATAGTAGGTCTTGGAAAATATCCTCCCCTCCCCTGCATGGATACAGGGGGACTGCTCTATAATCAGTTTGAATGTATAACTATTGTAATTAATTTGCATGGCTCATAAGAAATAGAAACAAAATTAAATTATTAATTTAATATACAGCCTCTCCTCACTTAGCGACATACTCATTTACCGACGATTCACTTACGACAGGCTCTCTGACCAGTATGCATACCTAAATAATGTATTTAAGAGATGATTTTCTCTGTCTTATCTTATTCTGTTTATTACAGTATACAGTACACTACTGTATAAACATTTAAAAATATACCAGAAATTTTATAAATGATGCAAAGGAGACATAAAAACAATATAAGAACATAAGAAAGAAGGAACACTGCAACAGGCCTACTGACCCATGCGGAGCAGGTCCATGTCCCCCCACCCCCTGGATTAGACCAATGACCCACCCCCCGGATTATCCCAATGACCCACCCAGTCTGGTCATCCCTACTCAAGGATGGAGCACTGTACCAGACCCAGCAGCACAAGCTAGTCAGGTCCAACTCACACCCACCCACACCCACTCATGTATTTATCTAACCCACTACCATTATAGTATGTTCCTCATTTAGCGACGAATTTGTTTACTGACGTGCTCTTAGGAACAGAACTCCGTCATTAAGTGAGGAGAGGCTGTATAGTAATCTTCCCACACCCACTGTCCTATAGCCCCAAGTATCTGGTGCAGTTCTATTTTGAACGTATACTCTCTCAACCGCCTCATTACCTATATTTTCTAGCCTACCTTTCAGCAATCCTGCCAGAGCGTTAAACATCTACCAGATTTCCATTTCACACACATGACAAGAAGGTAGTATAGTGCCTCCCTGCATGGTGGCTGTATACAGCATTATCACTTTTAAGTGACCTTAACTCTATTTAATCAATGTCATTTGTTATACCGTATCTATTTATGAACCTTATAAAAATCATTACTGTATTTTATTCTGTTATAACATTTGCTTGCACCTCACAGATGGCTTTGTGACAGGAACTACAATGATGACTGAAGGCTTCCAGGCATTAACTCGTTTCCATCCCAACCATGGGGTCAATGTTATGCTCTATGATGACAATACTGTTGCATATAGGTGAGATGACTTAATGTTCTCTGCTGTTAATAATTATGAGGTTACTCTGAAATAAGTCTCATTGTCATCATTGTACCATAGTCCATCTATTTTGTCTTAGTAATTTTTTTTTTTAATTTAAGCTGTAATTTACAGTTCTACACAGGTGTTGAAATCTGGCTATTTTTTCTTTTTCCACATGAGTTTGTTTATGTACCATTTATAAATAAGTGACTTACCTATGGCTACAGTTATTAAACTTAAAACCTACAAGCTTTGGTGGATAGGTACAGTAATTTCTTTGTGCATTGATTCTGTATCATTTAAATAGATTTCTCCTTTGTACACATCACACCGTGAACGGAATTCATGTTCATTTGAATGTTGTTCATATTTGCCAAGATATTTCATTGCCAACTGTGTTGCTTAGGCTTTTAATTTACTTATCTGTCATTAAATTAAAAAATTTTTATGCTTATGTAACTTACCCAAATCTGAGGGATAGTTTAAAAAAAAATTCTGTATACAGTATAGTGTAGTGGAAACATTCTGATGTTGATGCTGGGTAATACAGAAAACAGTGAAGAAGGAAGGTGGGTTGCCCAGTGTCTGTGTATTTTTGTGTAACAACTTATTTGCGATTACCTATTTGTAGCTGCAGGATGAGAGTATTTAATTTGCCATATTATTTCTGATTTTCCAGTGGTTGTAGCACTTACAATCACATCATATTTATGTAATGTTCCTACTCAATAACTACTTAACTATACAGTTAATCTTTAAAATGCATCGCGTAACTATGGTTTTTTCCATGTACTTAATTACATAACATATATGATTTAAGAGCTGTGATGTCATGGAAAATAAACTTCGCTTTAATGAAATTCCAGTGGTTCTATTCTAGCACTCTTTGTGAGGACATACTTTCTGCCAGCTTTACAACACAGTTTGAGTATAATATTGGCCTCTTGTTCTCCCTGTTGCTGTTTATTTATGTTCTTTTGGCCTGTCTTCTGATTTTTTCCACTTCTACTGCTTCTCACTTTTTCCTTACATGCTTCTTTGCTTCTTCCTTTGTGGGCCCCTGGAAATGTATGTAAAATATCCTTTGCAAAATGTGGTTCATTTGTGAATTGTTCCAACCATGGTATTTTGAGTTTTGTTCTTTATGGTGATAGTTGGAGGTATGAGAGTATTGAAAGGGTGCCTGTAACAGGAACAGGTAATGAGGAGGTTGAGAAGGTTATGTTGTTTCATAGTTTTTAACTTGTTTCACTGTCCAGACCCTTGAAATTAATATTTCTGTCCCCCCCCTTTTTTTTAATTTAAAAAATGGTAACGGCACCATAAGTATGAAATTTGATGGAAAACTTATGGAATTATGTAAGTATACGATGTTAGTTGTCTCGGCTCAGTTTATGCACTGGCAATTTTACTGATTGGGTCCTAATTTAAGCCAATTCCATTGCTTCTGTTGACCAAATTCTTAGCTATCTTACTAGTATGACTTCCATTGTATTGATTGAGCACGAGAAACCACCCATTCAGTTATTTTAACTACCCTGTAATGTGCACAGAGGTTGGTAATTTTGTCCATTTTTTCCCAAAATTCAAACAATGCCAGTTTAAAAACAGAGTTCAAAATAAACAACGTAGGCATTCTTGGCACTAAAACAACATTTCCTCTGTTCATTAATTGCATCCCTAGGCCTCACCTACATTACACTTGCCTTCCATTTTTAATTCTTAATCACACAAAAGTAGAAGATTTACTCTGTTTCTTGAATACTAAAATATAAACAGGAATGATTGGTTATGGTTTATGTTATCCCAGTACTGTAATTGAATCAGACCTATTAAAAACAGACTAGGGGGTGTAGGGATCCTTATTCTCCTTCAGGATTATCAGCAAAAATCAAATATTTCCACTACTTTGAACTCAGTTTCAACTTCTGGTCCAGAAACCAATCAGTAGTTTATATTTCATTTCATCAAATGATACCAAGAAATAGCCAATAAAGCCATAAAAACCATCCAAGAAAAATAAAATTCTCTGTTTTGAACTGTCCATACAGTCAGAGTTTTGTTTTTTCTATCATGCACTGCATGGGGCAGGAATTTTTTTTTTATATTGTGCACATTCGCTGCACAGACCCATTCTATCATATCTAGGCCAAAATTTACTGTTCACAGCTTACCTGAGTGAGCCTCACATAGTAGAACTATGTGAGAGACCCTGGCATCAGTGATATAATTCTGTGTGATGGCCACTGAAAGGGTTCAATGTGCATACAGTACTTTAACCCTTTCACTGTCGAGACCCATGCTCACAAACTTGCTCTCAGTGCCAAAGAATTTAAAAAAAAAAAAATTTTCTTATTCAGTGATAGAGAATCTCTTCATGATGGTAATGACGGCAAGAATACGAAATTTGATGGAAAACTTAAGGAATTATGTTCTCGTGAAGTTAACGATCTTGGTGATGTTTATGCATTGGCAATTTTGCCCACTTTGAGCCCTATTTTTGGCCAATTCCATTGTTCCAGTTGACCAAATTCATAGCTATTTCGCTAGAACTTCATTTGTTCTTTTGATTGAGTATAATAAACTGCCCATTTACTGATTTCAGCTACCCAATAAAGTGATCAGAAGTTGGTAATTTGGCCAATTTCATACACAATTCAAGTAAGGCCAATTTCAACATAGTGGCCAGAATAAACAATGCAGACATTCCTAGCACTAAAATAACATTTTCTATGTTCATTAGTCACGTCTCACAGCCCCTCTTATATTATGCTTGCTTTCCATTTTGAATTTTTATTCACTCAAAAAATAGAAGATTTACTGTTATGCAGACTACTGTATTACGTATTGTAAAAATGGTATAAATAATATCAGTGCATTTGTGAAAGCATATTAGACCCACCAGTTGACGTGTATTTGATGTGTGGTATGATTTATTTGTTTACTCTTGAACATCTGCAAAAATCGAACATTTCCGCTGCTTTGAGCTCAATTGCAAGGTACACTTTTATTCCGAAAACCATTCAAAATCATCTCTACTTCAGTACTATATCTTTCATTCTGTCAAATGAGACCAAGAAAATGAGAATACAACCTTAAATACCATATGAAAATTCATTGCAAAGTCGCTGTTTTAAACCAGAAACACTGTCGGAGTTTTTTTTTTTTCTCATTATGCACTGCGTGCTGCAGGATTTTTTTTATACTGCTACACTGAGCACACAGACCCATTCTCTCACATGTAGGCCTACCAGCTTTCTCCCACCAGATTTGCAGGCACTAGAATTTTGGCGTAGTATTACAGAACCGACACTGGCTTGCAAGCTGTAATATTATGGGAGCGACAGTGAAAGGGTTAATTTTAAAATATAAACTTGTATCGCTTATGTGTATAGTCACCAATACAATTTTCCAGGGTTTCTTGTTCTTAGATTTTGATAATCCAACATTTTTTTTGGTGGGCAACTAGAGAATAAAATTAATTATCACATTCCCTTTCCTAAATCTCTTTATTCTAGTCATTATTTCTTATGAATGTTGGTATTAACCAGATTAGCGGTATGGTTTGTGAAACTCAAAATAAACCCGTATCTGAAACAGAATTTGTTATTTAGACTTGATTTATTTCATTCATGGTAGAAAGATTCATAGGACTTCTAGGAATGTAATGGTCTGTGTAGATTTATAGATTTTGCCACTGAAGGAGCTGGTTTACTCTGCACCAAATAATCATCCTGTGGATATAAGCACAAGAGTATATTGATATGCAAAAGGCTTAAGGAACTAGGGACTCAAAAGGTTAACAGGAGTACATCTGGGTTTATATCTACAGTTGACTTATCTGTTGCAAGCAAATTTAGGATATTTGCTAAAGTCTTTTATCATATACTCGTTGATAAGATACCTTGACATATCACATAGGTTATTATATTGTTTTTCTCTTTATTTCTCAGCAAGGTGACAAACATATAATATTCAAGAAAGTGTTATTGTTTTGAGTGATAGATCTATTCAGGCTTCTTACTGCATTCCTAAGACATTAAGTTTCATTATTTGCTTTTCTCCTAATATTATTCCTAGTGCTAGGCACAGACACACCAAAGTTATATTCTGCATTTTCCTCCAGGGTACCTACTTGGGCTGACTTATTAACTTTCATGAAGGAGTAATTCAATGTGTAATGGAATCCATAAAAATTGTACACTAATTCCTTTTTCTTTGATTTTTGAGTATACATGGCTTCTCCATTGAGCTTGTTGTTATTTATTGTTACTAGTCATTATGAGAGTCAAGCACCTTCAGTAATGACTTAGAATCAGTATTAATCAGAAGAGTCAAGCTCAGTAGAGGTGACTGATCATTGACAAAAAATGTAGACGTGGAAGTGTTTATCTTAGAGCATTTTGAGATATCCAAAATTTCAGAAAATTTCAATGGCCATTAAGTATATCAGTTGCTAGTGGTTTATTTCTAGTTAAGACTATACAGTGTGAGCTCAGGGACTAGTTGTAAGTTTGGTGAAGATTTGCTAATGTGTTATTTTCTTCAGAAGTATAAGTACGATTTTTTTTTTTTAACATGCTGGCCGTCTCCCACCAAGGCATGGCGACTTAAAAAAGAAACACTTTCAGCATCATTCACACTATCAGATATAATGGTTTATATATCATTTTAAATAGAAAACATCCCAAACCTCTCCTCTAGGGTGTAGGCACTGTACTTCCCACCTCCAGGACTCAAGTCCAGCTAACAGGTTTTTCAGAATTCCTTGACAAACTGTTGCCCTCCTCACACTCCAACAATTGACAGACAGGGACTTACACTGACCATTAACAATCCCAGTCACTGTTTTACTAAGATACACACGTATTGAAAATCTGAAGTTAATTTGAAGATATAATTGAGTTTTCACTCCCAACAAGAAGTACAGTATAGAAGTAAATAACTAGAAATGTGAACCACAACAGATCTCCCTGGTGATTGACAGGTCAAACTCTATTTGCATATGATACATAGTTTGTACAAAAAATTGACTTTAAATATTACACAAGGAAACCCCCTGGTTATTCACGGCAGTGTTAGGCAGTCTGATGGCAGTGTTTAGCATTATTGGTGGCAGTGTTTATCATTGTTGGTGGCATTGTTTAGCATCATCGGTGGCAGTGTTTAGCATCATTGGTGGCAGTGTTTAGCATCACTGGAAGTGTTTTGCAGCATTTATAGTACAGTACTGTTATTATGATTTACAGAAACTGTTCAAGAAATGGATGGTTGGATTGTATCTATCTAGACTTTAAAAAATTTATAGTTTTCTTTAAAGAATAATTTGGTAACTGAAAAACATAGGAGGAATAAAAGGCAAATTAATATAATGGAGGAGAGAGTTATTGTTTGCATGGAAAATGAAGACACATAATATGTTTTAAAAAATACATTCAAAAGGAATAACTGGAAAAGTGAGCAGATGGATATTTACTTACCTAACGAATAGAACCCAAGTGTAATAGTGAACAGAGTGAAATCAGAGGCTGCCATAGTGAGAAGCTCCTTTCCTCAAGACAGTACTTGCCCCTGTTCTCTTTCTAGTCTTCATGTCTGACATAGACAGAGGCGTAAATCACATTGCCATAGTATCCTTTGTAGATAATACTAGAATTTGTATGAGTGTGTATCCAATGAGACACAACAAACCTCCAAGCTGATATAAGCAGTCTTCCAGTGGGCCACTGAGGATAAGTTTCAGTTACTTCATTATGGAATGATTGGAGAATTAAAGACTGGAACAAAGTACAGTGGACCCCCGCTTAACGATCACCTCCAAATGCAACCAATTATGTAAGTGTATTTATGTAAGTGCATTTGTACGTGTATGTTTCGGGGTCTGAAATGGACTAATCTACTTCACAATATTCCTTACGGAAAAAAATTCGGTCAGTACTGGCACCTGAACATACTACTGGAATGAAAAAAGTTCGTTAACCGGGGGTCCACTGTATATAACAAACTCAAATCACTCATTCAAGAATAAGACTTGTGTGAGAGACCTGGGAATGGTTGTGCTAGGTCTCACCTTTAAGAATTGCAACAGTGTCACTATCAACCACAAGTAGAACCTTTGAAACAAATGATTCCAAGCCAATGAGGATACTCTTCAAGTCACTTGTCCTATCTAGGCTGGAGTACTGCTCAAGGCAGGTGAAAATGAAGACCTGGACAGTGTGCAGAAAGCCTTCACTGCTCACATAGATTCAGTTAAACACCTAAATTACCTAAATTACTTGGAATGTAGGCAAGAGAGAGAGAGATAGAGAGAGATATACAGATTGATTGATTGATTATAATCTTCATCTGAAAAATTTTAGGACTGATCACAAATCTTCATACACAGATTGCTTCACATGAAAGTAAGAGGCTTGGCAGGCAGTGCAAAATACTGCAATGAAAGGTAAGAGTGCAGTGAATATGCTAAGGGTGGGGGGAAGTCAGTAAGTTCAGTGGACCCCAGGATTAATCCGTTCCAGAGAGCGTGTCTTTAACTGAATCTGTTGTAATCCGAATTAATTTTCCCCATAAGAAATAATGGAAATCCAATTAATCCATTCCAGACACCCAAAAGTATTAACCCTTTGACTGTCGCAACCCCAAATCCTGAGTTGTCTTCTGGTGTCGCGAAATATTTGAAAAAAAAAAAAAATGATTTTTTCTTATGAAATGATAGAGAATCTTTTTCTAGTGGTAATGACACCAAAAGTACGAAATTGATGGAAAACTTACGGAATTACGCTCTCGCAAAGTTAGCGACCTCGGCGATATTTACAAATCGGCCATTTTGCCCACTTTGAGCCTTATTTTTGGCTAATTCCATTGTTTCAGTCGACCAAACTCATAACTATTTCTTTAGAACTCCATTTGTTCTATCGATTGAGTACAGAAAACTGCCCATTTACTGATTTCAACTACCCAATAAAGTGGTAAGAATTTGGCAATTTGGCCAATTTTACACAAATTAAAAAATATGCCAATTTCAAAATAGGGTCCAGAATGAACAATGCAGACATTCCTGGCTCTAAGATAACATTTTCTTTGTTCATCAGTCATGTCTCCAGGCCCCTCTGATATTACTCTTGCTTTCTATTTTGAATTTTTATTCAAACAAAAAATAGAAGATTTACTGTTATGCAGACTACTGCAATATTGTAATAATTGTATAAATAACATCAACCCATTCATGACTGCATATTAGAATGGCTAGTTGGACATTTATTGGACAATGACATCATTTGTTTACTCTTGAACATTGGCAAAAGTCAAACATTTCCCCTACTTTGAGCTCCATTTCAAGGTCCTTTTCATAGTAAAATCAATCAAAATCACCTCTATTTCTATAATCTGTTTTCCATTCTATCAAGGGGGACCAAGAAAACGAGAATATAACCATAAAAACCATATGAAAATACACCTCAAAGCCGCCATTTTAATATAAAAACACAGTTGGAGTTTTTTTTTCTCACTATGCACTGCATGCTGCAGGATTTTTTTATACAGTGCATACTGACCACACAGACCCATTCTCTCACGTGTGGGCCTACCAGCTTTCTCCTGCTTGATTTGAAGCTGCTAGAATTTTTGAGTATATATATGTGTATATGTCAAACACATTGGCTCATAAGATGTATATATATGACCGAAACAGTCAAAGAGTTGAACAAAATAATTTTTTCACATGAAATATACATTTTCCTACACAGAAAACAATGAGACATGCAGAATAAACAATACTAAAATGGCACTTATCTTTATTGAAGACAATGATGAGTGATGAGACGGGAGGAAGGGAGAGGATGGAGGTGTATTATTGTTTGGAAGGAGAATCCCCTTCCATAAAGATTTCAGGTAGCAAGTCCTTTTCAGGGGTTAATTCCCTTCTTTGTTTTTTAACCCTTTCAGGGTTTTGGACGTACTAGTACGGCTTACGCACCAGGGTTTTTGGCGTACTAGTATGCCTAAATTCTAGCGCCCTCAAATCTAATGAGAGAAAGCTGGTAGGCCTACATATGAAAGAATGGGTCTATGTGGTCAGTGTGCGTAGTATAAAAAAAATCCTGCAGCACACAGTGCGTAATGAGAAAAAAAAAAATTTGACCGTGTTTTTGGATTAAAACAGCGACTTTGCACTGTATTTTTGTATGGTATTTATTGTTGTATTCTAGTTTTCCTGGTCTCATTTTATAGAATGGAAAACATATTACAGAAATTGAGATGATTTTGACTGGTTTTACAATATAAAGTATACCTTGAAATTGAGCTCAAAATAGCAGAAATGTTCGATTTTTACCAAAGTTCAAAAGTAAACAAATCATACTAAGCATCCAATACACATCAACTGGTGAGTCTAATATTCTTTCACAAGTGCGCTGATATTATTTATACCATTTCTACACTAATAAGTGGAAAGCAAAAGAATGTAAGAGGGGCTTGGGGACATGACTAATGAACAGAGGAAATGCCATTTTAGTGCCAGGAATGTCTTTCTTGTTTATTCTGGACCCTATTTGGAAATTGGCATCTTTTGAAATTTGTGTGAAATTGGCAAAATTGCTAAATTCTGACCACCGTATTGGATAGTTGAAATCGGTACATAGGTGGTTTCTTGTACTCATTCGATAGAAAAAATGGAGTTCTAGCAAAATAGTTATGATTTTTGTCGACTAGTACACTGGAATTGGCCGAAAATAGGGCTCAAAGTAGGCAAAATCGCTGATGCGTAAACATCGTTGAGACCGCTAACTTCGCAAGAGCATAATTCCGTAAGTTTTCCATCAAATTTCATACTTTTGGTGTCATTATGATCGGGAAAAGATTCTCTATCTTTTCATAAGAAAAATAATTTTTTTTTTTTAAATTTGGGCGACCCTGAGAACAAGTCTGGGAGAGGGCCTGGGGACCCTGAAAGGGTTAATGGCACTAGGATCAACTTGAGAGTCACTGGACCCTTGTCACACCAAAAATCTGTCCAGAGAGCTCTGTTTCTGGTATCTGTTTAAGATTTCCCTAAAATGAGACACAACATTGTCATTGTAGATGTTGCCAGCACGGCTTGCAACAGCTGTGTCAGTGATGTTCATCCATAAAGGTTTGCACTACAATCCACTTTGCACAAATGTCCTTAATCTTTGAAGAGGGCAACTTCCTCCATCTCTCTTCCTCCTCGTCCTCTGAAGGAAATTCCTGAGCTGTGATCTATTGCTGTTTCACCTCAAGCTCTTGCAGCTCTGTAGTGGTTAGCTCTTTATCGTCGTCCTCCACCAACTCTTCCACATCCTCACCACTAACCTCCAACTCCAAGGACTTCCCCAGTGCCACAGTAGATTCCACAACTGGCATAGGCTCCTCAGGGTCAGTCCCAAACCCTTCAAAATCCCTCTCTTGTACAAATTCTGGCCACAATTTTCTCCAAGCAGAGTTCAAAGTCCTTAAAGTCACTCCATCCCAAGCCTTACCTATAAGGTTTATGCAACTGAAGATATTGAAGTGATCTTTTCAGAACTCTCTAAGGGTCAATTCAGTGCCTGAGGTCACTTCAAAGCTCTTTTGAAACACTGCATTGGTATACAGTTTTTTGAAATTTGAAATGAACTGCTGGTCCATGGGCTGGAGGAGAGGAGTGGTGTTAGGAGGCAAAAACTTGACTTTTATGAAACTAAACTCTGGCACCATTCACTCTTCCAAGTCTGGAGGATGAGCAGGAGCATTGTCTAATACCAGGAGGCACTTGAGTTCCAATTTATTTTCCAGGAGGAATTTTTTCACAGTGGGGCCAAACACGTCATGGAACCAATCATAGAATATGTCCCTCGTGACCCATGCCTTACTGTTTGCTCTCCACATCACACACAATTTAGTCTTGATGACACTGTTTTTCTTGAACACACTGGGAGTTTCAGAGTGATACATGAGTAAAGGCTTCACTCTGCAATCCCCACTAGCATTATTACAAAACATGAGAGTTAGCCTGCCTTTCATTGGCTTGTATCCTGGGAGTGCCTTTTCCTCCTGAGTAATGTAGGTCCTGTTTGGCATTTTTTTTCCAAAACAGGCCTGTTTCATCACAATTGAACACTTGTTGGGGTTTTAATTGTTCAGCCTCTATGTACCCCTTAAATTCCTGCACTTATTTTTCAGCTGCTTTTTGTCAGAACTGGCAGCCTCACCATGCCTTATCACACCATGTATGCCACTACGATTCTTAAATCTCTCAAACCAGCCTTTGCTGGCCTTAAATTCATCAGTATCAGCACTAGTTTCAGGCATTTTCTTTACGAAATCACTATGCAACTGCCTTGCCTGTTCACACATAATTGACTGCGAAACACTATCTCCTGATAATTGTTTCTCGTTGATCCACACCAATAACAATCTCTCCACGTCTTCGAGTATTTGCGATCTCTGTTTTGTAAGCTACTCAGGCTGCGCAGACACGTTCGGGACGAATGATTTTAACCGAGTTCTTTGTCATTAACCGAGCCAATATTTTGACACAAAAACTTTACTTAATCCGAATTTTACGTAATCTGATGACGACGTAATCCGGGGGTCCACTGTGTGAAAGGATCAAAACTTGTCAGTGCCCTACTTTCATACATATGGAGGATTACCAACAGACCCATGGCTGTCTTCAAGAAGAAACGAGATAAATTTCTTAAATTAGTGCCTGATCAGGCTGTGGACTTCATGCATCTAGCACCAAGTCTGATTGAGCAGGCTGTCCACTGGGAGACCTGGCCTAGGATGAATTTGTGGGGCATTAACCCTCAGAACACTTGCAGGTAGTGGAGGGATGTCATGTGGGGTGCCATAAAGATCTCTTCCTACCCCAGTAATCTCTTTAGTTATATCAATAATTTACCAGAAGGAATGCAAAAAATATATGAATGTTTGCAGATGATGCAAGAAATATATGTAAAACAGATAGCAAGAACAGCTGTAGATCACTACAAGATGATTTAGCTAAATGATTGACTTTAATGTAGATAAATGCCATTTAACAAAAATGGAAAAGAGTGATATCATGCTACATGAGGAGTATAGTGCATAACAAAATACTAAAAGAATCAGACAGAGGGAGGGACCTAGGGGTTATTATTACCAAAAACTGTCACTAGAAGACCATTTAGACAAATTTGTGAGATACTTGATTGGTACCCTGTTTAATTTTGAATAAGTTGTCAAATATACGGATGGAGCAATGCTGAAAAAAAAGGCTGTTTACAACATATATTTGACCAGAATTGAAATATGCAATGGTTATATGGTGTTGACACCTAGAAGATAGAAAATGTACAAAGAAGAGCTATTATATGAATACCAAAGTTAAAAAATATTAGTTGTGAGGAAAAACTGAGAACACTTAAGAGGCCACATTGGCTGTTAAGAGGAAAAGATAAGACATGATAACCAAATGTAAGTTCATAAAAGTCAATGAAAAGGAATGCTTCAACATAAACTGCCTGCCTACTACTGGAAACAGACCAGGAGGTACATACCCCACAAACCTTAGGACACAGACTATATTTATGACTATTCAATACCAAGTCATTTTTCAATGTCAAGAAACAAAAAACAAAAAATGTAAAGAAATGTATATAAAGAAGAGTCTAAGGACTACCTGCAGCAGGGATAACGAGAGGCCACAGATGAAAATTGAGGAAAAATTGAAGTTGGAGGAGTTTTGGAAAATTTTCCTTAACAAATTGAGTAGTTGACCAATAGAATAATTGAAAAGAGGAGGTAGTGTTACAACAATTGAAAATTTAAAAAAATTATATGATGAAAATTAATATAATAAAGATGGGACACCATAAGCATAGTTCTGCTCCTGTAGCTACAAATAAGTAATAACAGCATTATATACATCTTATATACAGTGCTCCTTTTAATGCTGTATGTATTTCATACTAACAGAAAAGCAAGTTTTGCTAATGCGGTGACCATCAGCGAGCGCCCCCTGCAGCCTGGGGAGATCTTTCTGGTAGAGATAGAGAAGACTGAGCCAGGCTGGACAGGTCACATGAGGCTGGGACTGACGCAGCTCAACCCAGCCAACCCAGGACTACCAGAGTTGCCCCCATACTCTCTACCTGATATGACCAACATGGGTAGCAGGCATACTCTTGTTCTACTTTAATTAAATTTTTTTCAAGGGAATTGTCTTTTGAAGTTTAACTAGATACTCCTCAACCCATATATGGAACAGTAGATGAATATTTTATTATAGTAATGTGATTTAAATTACATAAAAAATTTCAAAGTTATGTGCTTCTCTAATATTAAGAAATGTTAATTAATTTAAATCTTGCAGAAAACTCTTGGATCTGTGCTATCACAAAGAGCCACAACCGTGTTCAGTTAGATACAGAAGGAGAGGCTGAAGGAGAAGAGGTGGCTATAGAAGTGCGAGGAACAGACATCACTAGAGAACAAGGGGAAGACATTCAGAGGTCAGAGGTTAGGGAAGAAGTGGTGAGGACACCAACAGAAAACATTCACACACATGAGAGAAGTGCCTCTGATATGGCTGGGCATGATGGAGCCAAAGGTGATTCCTTTGGGGTGTTTAGAATAAGAAATAGAAGGAGAGGGGCTGCAAGCAGTGGAGGTCTGCGAGGTTTGGATTCCATAGTTGTTGGTGAGCACCTGCAGACTTCACGTGGTTTGGTGCCAAAGTCGCTCTTACAGCCTACATCTTATGACTTCACTGCTCCCTCTGGTCAAAAAATAACACTCAAGAGAGACAATATTCTACCTACTGATGAGGGCAGTAGGATCGGTATCATCTATTTACCTAGAGTAAGTATTTTGAAAGGGAGAGTAATTTCTGAAATGGAAAGACAAGGTGCAGTGCCTGCACTCCAAGGGAGTGGTGGGAACATTGTGGTCAGAGGGAAATCTGAACTATGATGTGAGCACACTTATTGAAAAAGAACAATTGAATGAATGATGGTGAATGTGTTTGCTTTTTTGGGTTGCCCTACCTTGGTGGGAGATGGCCGTTGAGGTGAAAAATAATTGATGCATTTCTTTTTTTTCACTCATGGGCCATCTCCTGCCAAGGTGAGGTGTCCCAGTGAATAAAACATTTCATCATAGTTTATTATTATAATTTTTTTTTAAACACAATGATCGTTGCTCACCAAGGCAGGGGACCCAAAAAAAGAAAAAATGTGAAGTCTTCTTTTTACATTTAGCAATTTATACAGGATTGTGTGTGGCATTTTAGTCACCTCTTATGACACTCATGGCTTTTGGAAGAGGATTCTTCTCTACTTCCCCATGGAGATGATTATTATTATTATAATTTATTATTATTACTATTATTATTTTTATATTAACACACTGGCCATTTCCCATCAAGGCAGGGTGACCTGAAAGAGAAGAAACACTTTCATCATTACTCACTCCATCACTATCTTGCCAGAGATGTGCTGACACTCAGTTCAAACACTGCATTATACCTCCACTCCTTCAGAGTGCAGGCACTGTACTTTCTACCTCCATTCCTTCAGAGTGCAGGCACTGTACTTTTCACCTCCACTCCTTCAGAATGCAGGCACTGTACTTTCTACCTCCACTCCTTTACAATGCAGGCACTGTACTTTCCACCTCCACTCCTTCAGAGTGCAGGCACTGTACTTTTCATCTCCACTCCTTTACAGTGCAGGCACTGTACTTTCCACCTCCAGGCCTTGAGTCCAGCTACCTGGTTTCCCTGAATCCCTTCATAAATGTTATTTTGCTCGCTCTCCAACAGCATGACAAGTCATATAAACCATTTGTCCCTACTCGCTTCTATCTAACACCTTCGTGCACACTGACTGGAAATCTTAGCCCCTTGCACACAAAACCTCCTATACCCTTTTTTAACTAGTGAATACACTTCGATTAACTGTAAGAGATGGATCTTCTTTCAACAAACTGGCCGTGTCCCACCAAGGCGGGGTGGCCGAAAAGGAAAAACGAAAGTTTCTCCTTTTACATTTAGTAATATATACAGGAGAAGGGGTTACTAGCCCCTTGCTCCTGGCATTTTAGTCGCCTCTTACAACACGCATTGCTTACGGAGGAAGAATTCTGTTCCACTTCCCCATGGAGATAAGAGGAAATAAACAAGAACACGAACTAGTAAGAAAATAGAAGAAAACCCAGAAGGGTGTGTATATATATGCTTGTATATGAATGTGTAGTGTGACCTAAGTGTAAGTAGAAGTACCAAGACGTACCTGAAATCTTGCAAGTTTAAGAGACAGAAAAAAGACAACAGCAATCCTACCATCATGTAAAACAATTACAGGAATCCGTTTTACACTCGCTTGGAAGGACGGTAGTACCTCCCTGGGCAATTGCTGTCTACCAACCTACTACCTCTAGCTATATATATACAGTGGACCCCCGCATAACGATTACCTCCGAATGTGACCAATTATGTAAGTGTATTTATGTAAGTGCATTTGTACGTGTATGTTTGGGGGTCTGAAATGGACTAATCTACTTCACAATATTTCTTAGGGGAACAAATTCGGTCAGTACTGGCACCTGAACATACTTCTGGAGTGAAAAAATATCGTTAACTGGGGGTCTACTGTATATATATATTTTCTTTCTTTCAACACACTGGCTGTATCCCACCGAGGCGGGGTGGCCCAAAACGAAAAACGAAAGTTTCTCCTTTTACATTTAGTAATATATACAGAAGGGGTTACTAACCCCTTGCTAATATATATATATATATTTTTTTTTTTTCAACAAGTCGGTCGTCTCCCACCGAGGCAGGGTGACCCAAAAAAGAAAGAAAATCCCCAAAAAGAAAATACTTTCATCATCATTCAACACTTTCACCACACTCACACATTATCACTGCTTTTGCAGAGGTGCCCAGAATACAACAGCTTAGAAGCATATACGTATAAAGATACACAACATGTCCCTCCAAACTGCCAATATCCCAAACCACTCCTTTAAAGTGCAGGCATTGTACTTCCCATTTCCAGGACTCAAGTCCGACTATATGAAAATAACCGGTTTCCCTGAATCCCTTCACTAAATATTACCCTGCTCACACTCCAACAGATCGTCAGGTCCCAAGTATCATTCGTCTCCATTCACTCCTATCTAACACGCTCATGCACGCTAAATATATATATATATATATATATATATATATATATATATATATATATATATATATATATATATATATATATATATATATATATATATATATATGTATATATATATGTATATATATATATATATATATATATATATATATATATATATATATATATATATATATATATATATATATATATATATATATATATATATATATATAATTTGGCAGTTTGGAGGGATATGTTGTGTATCTCTATACGTATATGCTTCTGAACTGTTGTATTCTGAGCACCTCTGCAAAAGCAGTGATAATGTGTGAGTGTGGTGAAAGTGTTGAATGATGATGAAAGTATTTTCTTTTTGGGGATTTTCTTTCTTTTTTTTGGGTCACCCTGCCTCGGTGGGAGACGACCGACTTGTTGAAAAAAAAAATATATATAATAATAATCATTGCTTAGTTAATCTTAAGTTAATTTTAAGCCAGCCCGTAATGCTATGCATAGTATAAGTGGCTTTGGCATACTGCTCTTATCTGTATTTTTTTTGTACCTCTGTATGTGTGCACAAATTGGAAATTGGAAATATATATATATATATATATATATATATATATATATATATATATATATATATATATATATATATATATATATATATATATAATATATAATATATATATATATATATATAATATATATATATATAATATATATATATATATATATATATATATATATATATATATATATATATATATATATATATATATACATACATACATACATACATACATACATACATACATTGGACCCCCGCTTAACGATCACCTCCAAATGCGACCAATTATGTAAGTGTATTTATGTAAGTGCGTTTGTACGTGTATGTTTGGGGGTCTGAAATGGACTAATCTACTTCACAATATTCCTTATGGGAAAAAATTCGGTCAGTACTGGCACCTGAACATACTACTGGAATGAAAAAAGTTCGTTAACCGGGGGTCCACTGTATATATATATATATATATATATATATATATATATATATATATATATGTATGTATGTGTGTGTGTGTGTGTGTGTGTGTAGATCAAGTGTTTACATTGAAGCATATATGTGAACAGTATTTAGATAAAGGTAGGGAAGTTTTTATTGCATTTATGGATTTAGAAAAGGCATATGATAGAGTGGATAGAGGAGCAATGTGGCAGATGTTGCAAGTATATGGAATAGGTGGTAAGTTATTAAATGCTGTAAAGAGTTTTTATGAGGATAGTGAGGCTCAGGTTAGGGTGTGTAGAAGAGAGGGAGACTACTTCCCGGTAAAATTAGGTCTTAGACAGGGATGTGTAATGTCACCATGGTTGTTTAATATATTTATAGATGGGGTTGTAAAGGAAGTAAATGCTAGGGTGTTTATAGTCGGACTTGAGTCCTGGAAATGGGAAGTACAATGCCTGCACTTTAAAGGAGGGGTTTGGGATATTGGGGGTTTGGAGGGATATGTTGTGTATCTTTATACGTATATGCTTCTAAACTGTTGTATTCTGAGCACCTCTGCAAAAGCAGTGATAATGTGTGAGTGTGGTGAAAGTGTTGAATGATGATGAAAGTATTTTTTTTTTGGGTATTTTCTTTCTTTTTTGGGTCACCCTGCCTCGGTGGGATCCATTCTCTCTAAATGACCAAACCACCTCAACAACCCCTCTTCTGCCCTCTGACTAATGCTTTTATTAACTCCACACCTTCTCCTAATTTCCACACTCCGAATTTTCTGCATAATATTTACACCACACATTGCCCTTAGACAGGACATCTCCACTGCCTCCAACCGTCTCCTCGCTGCTGCATTTACCACCCAAGCTTCACATCCATATAAGAGTGTTGGTACTACTATACTTTCATACATTCCCTTCTTTGCCTCCCTAGATAACGTTTTTTGACTCCACATATACCTCAATGCACCACTCACCTTTTTTCCCTCATCAATTCTATGATTAACCTCATCCTTCATAAATCCATCCGCCGACACGTCAACTCCCAAGTATCTGAAAACATTCACTTCTTCCATACTACTCCTCCCCAATTTGATATCCAATTTTTCTTTATCTAAATCATTTGATACCCTCATCACCTTACTCTTTTCTATGTTCACTTTCAACTTTCTACCTTTACACACATTCTCAAACTCATCCACTAACCTTTGCAATTTTTCTTTAGAATCTCCCATAAGCACAGTATCATCAGCAAAAAGTAACTGTGTCAATTCCCATTTTGAAATTGATTCCCCATAATTTAATCCCATCCCTCTCCTGAACACCCTAGCATTTACTTCTTTTACAACCCCATCTATAAATATATTAAACAACCATGGTGACATTACACATCCCTGTCTAAGACCTACTTTTACCAGGAAGTATTCTCCCTCTTTTCTACACACCCTAACCTGAACCTCACTATCCTCATAAAAGCTCTTTACAGCATTTAGTAACTTACCACCTATTCCATATACTTGCAACATCTGCCACATTGCTCCTCTATCCACTCTATCATATGCCTTTTCTAAATCCATAAATGCAATAAAAACTTCCCTACCTTTATCTAAATACTGTTCACATATATGCTTCAATGTAAACACTTGATCTACACATCCCCTACCCACTCTGAAACCTCCTTGTTCGTCCGCAATTCTACATTCTGTCTTACCTCTAATTCTTTCAATTATAACCCTACCGTATACTTTTCCTGGTATACTCAGTAAACTTATTCCTCTATAATTTTTACAATCTCTTTTGTCCCCTTTCCCTTTATATAAAGGGACTATACATGCTCTCCGCCAATCCCTAGGTACCTTCCCCTCTTTCATACATTTATTAAACAAAAGTACCAACCACTCCAACACTATATCCCCCCCTGCTTTTAACATTTCTGTCATGATCCCATCAGTTCCAGCTGCTTTACCCCCTTTCATTCTACGTAATGCCTCACGTACCTCCACCACACTTACAGTCTGCTCTTCTTCACTCCTAAAAGATGGTATACCTCCCTGGCCAGTGCATGAAATTACCGCCTCCCTTTCTTCCTTAACATTTAAAAGTTCCTCAAAATATTCTCGCCATCTACCTAATACCTCCCTCTCCCCATCTACTAACTCCCCTACTCTGTTTTTAACTGACAAATCCATACTTTCCCTAGGCTTTCTTAACTTGTTTAACTCACTCCAAAATTTTTTCTTATTTTCATTAAAATTTCTTGACAGTGCCTCTCCCACTCTTTCATCTGCTCTCCTTTTGCACTCTCTCACCACTCTCTTCACCTTTCTTTTACTCTCCATATACTCTGCTCTTCTTATAACACTTCTTCTTTGTAAAAACCTCTCGTAAGCTACCTTTTTCTCTTTTATCACACCCTTTACTTCATCATTCCACCAATCACTCCTCTTTCCTCCTGCCCCCACCCTCCTATAACCACAAACTTCTGCCCCACATTCTAATACTGCATTTTTAAAACTATTCCAACCCTCTTCAACCCCCCCACTACTCATCTTTGCACTAGCCCACCTTTCTGCCAATAGTCGCTTATATCTCGCCCGAACTTCCTCCTCCCTTAGTTTATACACTTTCACCTCCCTCTTACTTGTTGTTGCCACCTTCCTCTTTTCCCATCTACCTCTTACTCTAACTGTAGCTACAACTAAATAATGATCCGATATATCAGTTGCCCCTCTATAAACATGTACATCCTGGAGCCTACCCATCAACCTTTTATCCACCAATACATAATCTAACAAACTACTTTCATTACGTGCTACATCATACCTTGTATATTTATTTATCCTCTTTTTCATAAAATATGTATTACTTATTACCAAATTTCTTTCTACACATAGCTCAATTAAAGGCTCCCCATTTACATTTACCCCTGGCACCCCAAAATTACCTACTACTCCCTCCATAACATTTTTACCCACTTTAGCATTGAAATCCCCAACCACCATTACTCTCACACTTGATTCAAAACTCCCCACGCATTCACTCAACATTTCCCAGAATCTCTCTCTCTCCTCTACACTTCTCTCTTCTCCAGGTGCATACACGCTTACTATAACCCACTTTTCACATCCAATCTTTATTTTACTCCACATAATCCTTGAATTTATACATTTGTAGTCCCTCTTTTCCTGCCATAGCTTATCCTTCAACATTATTGCTACTCCTTCTTTAGCTCTAACTCTATTTGAAACCCCTGACCTAATCCCATTTATTCCTCTCCATTGAAACTCTCCCACCCCCTTCAGCTTTGTTTCACTTAAAGCCAGGACATCCAGTTTCTTCTCATTCATAACATCCACAATCATCTCTTTCTTATCATTTGCACAACATCCACGCACATTCAGACTTCCCACTTTGACAATTTTCTTCTTCTTATTCTTTTTAGTAATCTTTACAGGAAAAGGGGTTACTAGCCCATTGTTCCCGGCATTTTAGTTGACTTTTACAACACGCATGGCTTACGGAGGAAAGATTCTTATTCCACTTCCCCATGGATATAAAAGGAAAATTAATAAGACCAAGAACTATTAAGATAAAATCAAAGAAAACTCAGATGAGTGTGTATAAATAAACGTGTACATGTATGTGTAGTGTGACCTAAGTGTAAGTAGAAGTAGCAAGACGTACCTGTACTCTTGCATATTTATGAGACAGACAAAAGACACCAGCAATCCTACCATCATGTAAAACAATTACAGGCTTACGTTTCACACTCACTTGGCAGGACAGTAGTACCTCCCTGGGTGGTTGCTGTCTACCAACCTACTACCTCTATATATATATATATATATATATATATATATATATATATATATATATATATATATATATATATATATATATATATATATATATATATATATATATATATATATATATATATATATATATATATATATATATATATATATATATATATATATATATATATATATATATATAGTAGGTTGGTACCTCCCACTAGGTACAAAAGACAAGAAGAAGAATTGAAATGAAGTATCTGAAGTAATGTTGACAGTGTGCAAGAATGATAGAAGAAGATGTTGTGAATGTTTATATGAGAAACTGAATGTCTAACTAATGAAAGCTGAGAAGTAAGAGGAATTTCAGTGGAAGAGGAATAAACAAGGATGAAGTCAGAGAGACTTAGAAGAAATGAAGGTAAGTATAATTGAAAGAATAATATGGCAAAGGAGACTACTAAATGTGTTAATTCAGGGATTATGTGAGTAAATAGGTGAATGAAATGAGTTACTAACAGCGTGTGCACTGCAGAAGAAGTGTGAGAAGAAGAAGACACAGAAATGTTGATGATAGTGAGAAGACACGATCGAAGTAATGAGCTGGTAGTTGATTTGAGGGAATGTCTTTAAAGAAGTAAGCTTATGTTATGAAGAGGAAGAAATAGTAAATTTGAGACCGAAGGTAAATAAATGAGAGCCTAATCAGCTAAGGAGGTTTTGTGGGTAAGGGGCTTGGACTTCCAGCAAGCGTGCGTGAGCGTGTTAGATAGGAGTGAATGGAGACGAATGGTACTTGGGACCTGACGATCTGTTGGAGTGTGAGCAGGGTAATATTTAGTGAAGGGATTCAGGGAAACCGGTTATTTTCATATAGTCGGACTTGAGTCCTGGAAATGGGAAGTACAATGCCTGCACTTTAAAGGAGGGGTTTGGGATATTGGCAGTTTGGAGGGATATGTTGTGTATCTTTATATGTTTATGCTTCTAGACTGTTGTATTCTGAGCACCTCTGCAAAAACAGTGATAATGTGCGAGTGTGGTGAAAGTGTTGAATGATGATGAAAGTATTTTCTTTTTGGGGATTTTCTTTCTTTTTTGGGTCACCCTGCCTCGGTGGGAGACGGCCGACTTGTTGAAAAAAAAAAAAAAAAAAAAAATATACACACACACACACACACACACACACACACACACACACACACACACACACACACACACACACACACACACACACACACACACACACACACACACACACACACACACACACACACACACACACACACACACACACACACACACACACACACACACACACACACACACACACACACACACACACACACACACACACACACACACACACACATATATATATTTTTTTATTTATTTATTATCACACTGGCCGATTCCCACCAAGGCAGGGTGGCCCGAAAAAGAAAAACTTTCACGATCATTCCTCCATCACTGTCTTGCCAGAAGGGTGCTTTACACTACAGTTTTTAAACTGCAACATTAACACCCCTCCTTCAGAGTGCAGACACTGTACTTCCCATCTCCAGGACTCAAGTCCGGCCTGCCGGTTTCCCTGAATCCCTTCATAAATGTTACTTTGCTCACACTCCAACAGCACGTCAAGTATTAAAAACCATTTGTCTCCATTCACTCCTATCAAACACGCTCATGCGTGCCTGCTGGAAGTCCAAGCCCCTCGCACACAAAACCTCCTTTACCCCCTCCCTCCAACCTTTCCTAGGCCGACCCCTACCCCGCCTTCCTTCCACTACAGACTGATACACTCTTGAAGTCATTCTGTTTCGCTCCATTCTCTACATGTCCGAACCACCTCAACAACCCTTCCTCAGCCCTCTGGACAACAGTTTTGGTAATCCCGCACCTCCTCCTAACTTCCAAACTACGAATTCTCTGCATTATATTCACACCACACATTGCCCTCAGACATGACATCTCCACTGCCTCCAGCCTTCTCCTCGCTGCAACATTCATCACCCACGCTTCACACCCATATAAGAGCATTGGTAAAACTATACTCTCATACATTCCCCTCTTTGCCTCCAAGGACAAAGTTCTTTGTCTCCACAGACTCCTAAGTGCACCACTCACTCTTTTCCCTCATCAATTCTATGATTCACCTCATCTTTCATAGACCCATCCGCTGACACGTCCACTCCCAAATATCTGAATACATTCACCTCCTCCATACTCTCTCCCTCCAATCTGATATCCAATCTTTCATCACCTAATCTTTTTGTTATCCTCATAACCTTACTCTTTCCTGTATTCACCTTTAATTTTCTTCTTTTGCACACCCTACCAAATTCATCCACCAATCTCTGCAACTTCTCTTCAGAATCTCCAAGAGCACAGTGTCATCAGCAAAGAGCAGCTGTGACAACTCCCACTTTGTGTGTGATTCTTTATCTTTTAACTCCACGCCTCTTGCCAAGACCCTCGCATTTACTTCTCTTACAACCCCATCTATAAATATATTAAACAACCACGGTGACATCACACATCCTTGTCTAAGGCCTACTTTTACTGGGAAAAAATTTCCCTCTTTCCTACATACTCTAACTTGAGCCTCACTATCCTCGTAAAAACTCTTTACTGCTTTCAGTAACCTACCTCCTACACCATACACTTGCAACATCTGCCACATTGCCCCCCTATCCACCCTGTCATACGCCTTTTCCAAATCCATAAATACCACAAAGACCTCTTTAGCCTTATCTAAATACTTTTCACTTATATGTTTCACTGTAAACACCTGGTCCACACACCCCCTACCTTTCCTAAAGCCTCCTTGTTCATCTGCTATCCTATTCTCCGTCTTACTCTTAATTCTTTCAATTATAACTCTACCATACACTTTACCAGGTATACTCAACAGACTTATCCCCCTATAATTTTTGCACTCTCTTTTATCCCCTTTGCCTTTATACAAAGGAACTATGCATGCTCTCTGCCAATCCCTAGGTACCTTACCCTCTTCCATACATTTATTAAATAATTGCACCAACCACTCTAAAACTATATCCCCACCTGCTTTTAACATTTCTATCTTTATCCCATCAATCCTGGCTGCCTTACCCCCTTTCATTTTACGTACTGCCTCATGAACTTCCCCCACACTCACAACTGGCTCTTCCTCACTCCTACAAGATGTTATTCCTCCTTGCCCTATACACGAAATCACAGCTTCCCTATCTTCATCAACATTTAACAATTCCTCAAAATATTCCCTCCATCTTCCCAATACCTCTAACTCTCCATTTAATAACTCTCCTCTCCTATTTTTAACTGACAAATCCATTTGTTCTCTAGGCTTTCTTAACTTGTTAATCTCACTCCAAAACTTTTTCTTATTTTCAACAAAATTTGTTGATAACATCTCACCCACTCTCTCATTTGCTCTCTTTTTACATTGCTTCACCACTCTCTTAACATCTCTCTTTTTCTCCATATACTCTTCCCTCCTTGCATCACTTCTACTTTGTAAAAACTTCTCATATGCTAACTTTTTCTCCCTTACTACTCTCTTTACATCATCATTCCACCAATCGCTCCTCTTCCCTCCTGCACCCACTTTCCTGTAACCACAAACTTCTGCTGAACACTCTAACACTACATTTTTAAACCTACCCCATACCTCTTTGACCCCATTGCCTATGCTCTCATTAGCCCATCTATCCTCCAATAGCTGTTTATATCTTACCCTAACTGCCTCCTCTTTTAGTTTATAAATCTTCACCTCTCTCTTCACTGATGCTTCTATTCTCCTTGTATCCCATCTACCTTTTACTCTCAGTGTAGCTACAACTAGAAAGTGATCTGATATATCTGTGGCCCCTCTATAAACATGTACATCCTGAAGTCTACTCAACAGTCTTTTATCTACCAATACATAATCCAACAAACTACTGTCATTTCGCCCTACATCATATCTTGTATACTTATTTATCCTCTTTTTCTTAAAATATGTATTACCTATAACTAAACCCCTTTCTATACAAATATTAATATTAATGTGTGAGAGGTGAGTGGCAGGGTGTTTATTGAATAAAATCAGAATGGCACACCATCATCCTCTAACTTGGCACTTAAAGCAAGAGGCTTACGACTTCTCTTTTTATTACAGCTAACCTTAGACGCCATCGTCAATGAGAGCCAACTAGTTAACAAAAGAGTAAATGAGAGAGAGAACGAGATACAGAGTTGAGACAATGTAAGAACACAAACTGAACAGGTAGTGGACGATCACTTGGTCAGGCAAATTAAATGCGTATTAATATGTGTCTACTTTTAGTTCATTCACGTCCATTTGTAAGAGTTTGTAAAACATTTACCTCAATGTTTTTTTATTATAATAATTACCTCACAATACAAATACTCTTACATTGTGTACAAGTTGTACAAGTTAGTTCAGAATAAACAAACAGCAACATACCATTTTTAGAGTGAATGAAGATAATAATAATAATAATTATAATAATAATAATAATAATAATAATAATAATATTATTATTATTATTATTATTATTATTAATATTAATAATAATAATATTATTATTAATATTAATAATAATATTATTATTATTATTTATTATAAAAGGCACTAAACCCACAAGGGTCGTGAATTGCTATATATAGAGTAAAGGCATACGAAAAGAATATTTTTCTACAGTTATCCCCCAGTTTGACTAGAGAAAACGTAATTCTTCCGACACTACCTACACAGCTGCTTTGTAAACAAGTTTCATATTTACATCAATTTTTATTCTGTGAGTGTATGTATCATGTTTATATGCTATGTAACAGGTTTCATATATAATTTTGAGGAAAATATCATAGATGGATTAATGAAAATACCTATATTGATGTAAAATAAGACATTTAGTGTGCCCAAGAGTGATTATTATTACGTAGTATTGGCATCATGAGTAGAGAGAGACTTAGTGATTTTAATATGTACCTGCACACCAGCACAGTGTGTAAGTATATTTAGGTACAGGTACACATAAGTATAATTATCAGAGTACATATAAAATACGCAGTAACTTTAAAACACTTGAAATTTTGGAAAGTTTCCTGACATAATAGATGTGGTCATGGAAAATGTATTTGAAAGACCACTTGCCGTATAGCAAATTTTGGTCATAATTTGACATCGCCGTATTAGCGGAACACCGTAAGGCGAAGTGCCGTAAAGTGGGGCGTTACTGTATATATATACACCTACCATCTGACTTACGACCTGCTCGACTTACGACCACTCGACTTACGACCGTGTTTTACTTACGACCACTCAACTTACGACCGTGTTTTTTATGCCAAATTTCTGGGAAATAAACAACTATTTATGTTGTACACAGTGTTTATCCTAAACCTTACAGTATAAAATACAGTACTAACAGCATAAAAAGTAAAGTAAAACATGAAATACCAAAATAAAACAATAAAATAAAGTCATTACAAAAATGTTATGTTGATATTCAGTAGTAAAGTTCGACTTACGACCATTTCGACTTAGGGCGGTTTCTCGGAACCGAACTCGGTCGTAAGTCGGATGGTAGGTGTATTAGCAGAAAGGTGGACTGGTGCAAGTATGAGTAGTGGGGGGGGGGATTGAAGAGGGTTGGAATAGTTTTAAAAATGCAGTATTAGAATGTGGGGCAGAAGTTTGTGGTTATAGGAGGGTGGGTGCAGGAGGAAAGAGGAGTGATTGGTGGAATGATGAAGTAAAGGTTGTGATAAAAGAGAAAAAGTTAGCTTATGAGAGGTTTCTACAAAGCAAAAGTGTTATAAGAAGAGTAGAGTATATGGAGAGTAAAAGAAAGGTGAAGAGAGTGGTGAGAGAGTCCAAAAGGAGAGCAGATGATAGAGTGGGAGAGGCACTGTCAAGAAATTTTAATGAAAATAAGAAAAAATTTTGGAGTGAGTTAAACAAGTTCTGTCTCCAGAACTTGTTTAAGACACTTGTTTGGAGACAAAGAACTCTGCCCTTGGAGGCAAAGAGGGGAATGTATGAGAGTATAGTTTTACCAATGCTTTTATTTGGGTGTGAAGCATGGGTGATGAATGTTGCAGCGAGGAGAAGGCTGGAGGCAGTGGAGATGTCATGTCTGAGGGCAATGTGTGGTGTGAATATAATGCAGAGAATACGTAGTTTGGAAGGTAGGAGGAGGTGCGGGATTGCCAAAACTGTTGTCCAGAGGGCTGAGGAAGGGTTGTTGAGGTGGTTCGGACATGTGGAGAGAATGGAGCGAAACAATAACTTCAAGAGTGTATTAGTCTGTAGTGGAAGGAAGGCTGGGTAGGGGTCGGCCTAGGAAAGGTTGGAGGGAGGGGGTAAAGGAGGTTTTGTGTGCGAGGGGCTTGGACTTCCAGCAGGCATGCGTGAGCGTGTTTGATAGGAGTGAATGGAGACAAATGGTTTTTAATACTTGACGTGCTGTTGGAGTGTGAGCAGGGTAACATTTATGAAGGGGTTCAGGGAAACCGGCAGGCCGGACTTGAGTCCTGGAGATGGGAAGTACAGTGCCTGCACTCTGAAGGAGGGGTGTTAATGTTGCAGTTTAAAAACTGTAGTGTAAAGCACCCTTCTGGCAAGACAGTGATGGAGTGAATGATGGTGAAAGTTTTTCTTTTTCGGGCCAACCTGCTTTGGTGGGAATCGGCCAGTGTGATAATAATAAAAAATAATAAAAAGCAACTATTGGCAAAAAGGTGGGCTAGTGAGAGTATAAGTAGTGTGGGGGTTGAAGAGGGGTGTGATAGTTTTAAAAATGCAGTGATAGAATGCAGAGCAGAAGTTTGTGGCTATAGGAGGGTGGGTGCAAGAGGAAAAAGGAGTGATTGTTGGAATGATGAGGTAAAGGGTGTGATAAAAAAGAAAAAGGTCATTTATGAGAGATTTTTACAAAGCAGAAGTAATATGAGAAGGGTGGAGTACAGTGGAACCTCAAAAATCGAACTTATCACATATTGAACGTTTTGAAAATAAGACCATTTTTTCGGACAAACTGTGTCCCTATTATCGAACGCGCTCCTATTTTCGGACCGCTGGGTATGGGACCTGTCTGCCACCCGCTCTGTCCGTGTCCCCACGCAGGCGCCGTGAGCAGCCTAGCTTTGTTTATGCTTGAGTGAACACTAACCTGCGCGCTCATTCACGCATTTTACGATTATTTCGTTGTGTTTAGTGCTTGTGGGACTGTGAAATAAGCTGCCATGGTCCCAAAGAAACTTGCTAGTGGTTCTCCTGTGGTAAAGAAAGTGAGAAACACCATAGATGTGAAGAAGGAAATAATACAGAAGTATGAGAGTGGTGTGAGACTTGTTGAGCTTGCCAGGATGTATGGGAAAAACAAGTCAACCATCGGTTCTATCCTGTCAAAGAAAGAACAAATCAAGGAAGCTGATGTTGCGAAAGGTGTTAATATAGGGAGTGGATGAGGTGCCTTCTTCAAAGATTAAGGAGATTTGTGCCAAGTGGAATGATGTCCAAATGTTTGTGCAGAAGTACCACCCTGAGCAAGCTGAAACAAGCCATCTTTGCAACAAGTTCAGTGACAGAATCATGTCCCATTTTAGGGAAATGTTAAAGAGGTGCCAGAAACAGAGGACTGTGGACAGTTATTATGTGAGACAGGGGTCCAGTGACTCTCAAGCTGGTTCTAGTGGCATTAAAAGACAGAGAAGGGAAGTAACCCCAGAGAGGGCTTTACCTGAAGTCTTCATGGAGGGGGATTCTCCTTCCAAACACTAGCCCCAACTCCCTCTCTCCTCCTCCCTATCTTCCAGATGCCATCACCAATCTTCAATAAAGGTAAGTAAAAATGTTATTTTATATGTATTACTATACATAATTAAAAACTATAGTATTTGTTGTATGTAAAACTGTAATTAATCTCTAAAAAAAATGTATTTTTTGTGTTTATATTTTTGAGTTTCTGGAACGGATTAATTGTATTTCCATCATTTCTTATGGGAAATATTGCTTCGAATTTCAGACTTTTCGAATTTAGAACTAGCTCCTGGAATGGATTAAGTTCGATTTTTGAGGTTCAACTGTATATTGAGAATTAACCCCTTGACTGTCGCAACCCCAAATCCTGAGGTGTCTTCTGGTGTCGAAAAATTTTTGAAAAAAAAAGAAAATTTCTTATGAAATGATAGAGAATCTTTTCCCGATGGTAATGACACCAAAAGAACAAAATTTGAATGAAAACTTATGGAATTACGCTCTCGCGAAGTTAGCAACCTCGGCGATATTTACAAATCGGCAATTTCGCCCAATTTGAGCCCTATTTTCAGCTAATTCCATTGTTCCAGTCGACCAAACTCATAGCTATTTCTTTAGAACTCCTTTTGTTCTATCGATTGAGCACAAGAAACTGAGCATTTACCAATTACAACTACCCAGTAATGTGGTCAGAATTTTGCAATTTGGCCAATTTTATGCAAATTAAAAAATGTGCCAATTTCAAAATAGGGTCCAGAATGAACAATGCAGACATTCCTAGCACTAAAATAACATTTTTCTTTGTTCATCAGTCACATATCCAGGCCCCTCTGATATTACTCTTGCTTTCTATTTTGAATTTTTATTCAAACAAAATATAGAAGATTTACTGTTATTCAGACTGCTGCAATATTGTAATAATTGTATAAATAATGTCAACCCTTTCATGACTACATATTAGAATGGCTAGTTGGATATTTACTGGACAATGATATGATTTGTTTACTTTTGAACATCGGGAAAAATCAAACATTTTCCCTACTTTGAGCTCCATTTCAAGGTTCTTTTCATAGTAAAACCAATCAAAATCACCTCTACTTCTATAATATGGTTTCCATTCTATCATATGAGACCAAGAAAATGAGAATACAACCATAAATACTATATAAAAATACACCACAAAGTCGGTGTTTTAATTCAAAAACACGGTCGGAGTTTTTTTTCTCATGCACTGCGTGCTGCAGGATTTTTTTTATATGGTGCACACTGACCACACAGACCCATTCTCTCACATGTGGGCCTTCCAGCTTTTTCCTGCTCGATTTGACGCCGCTAGAATTTTTGAGTATATACGTCAAACACGGTGCTCGTAAGACCTATATATGTGGCTGAAACGTCAAAGAGTTAAAGAAATGTGAAAAGAGTGGTGAGACAGTGCAAAAGGAGAGCAAATAATAGAGTGGGTGAGGCACTGTCAACAAATTTTGCTGAGAATAAGAAAACTTTTTGGAGTGAGATAAACAGGCTAAGAAAGTATAGGGAACGATTGAATTTGTTAGTTAAAAACAGAGGATGGAAGTTAGTAGATGGGAAGTTGGAGGTGGGAATATTTTGAGGAACTGCTAAATGTTGATGGAGAGAGGGAGGCAGGAATTTCATGCACTGGCCAGGGAGGTATAGCATCTTTTAGGAGTGAAGAAGAGCTGGGTGTGATTGTGGGGCAGGTGTATGAGGCATTATGTAAAATGAAGGGGATCATGACAACTGTTACAAGCAGGGGATGATAGTGTTAAGCATTTCCCCATATTTGAACTCTAAAACATACCAAATGGTAATATATTATAAACTAGTGTACATAGTGTGTGAACATAGTAAACGTAGATCTACATTTGGACTATTTAAGGGTTAAAAACAATAAAATAATTAAAAATGATGATAATTTTGTATCAATAAATTGTAATACAAATATTGCTGGCACATTTATGTTGCTGCTGCCACTGCATGATAATTCTTTTGCCAACTTCAATCCCATAATATTGCAAGTTTTATCAAATTCCACTCAATTTAGTCTTATTTGGTTTGTGTAATACTAATATTGCTGGAATTGTAATTCTTAACAATTCAATTTACAATGCTCATGTGGCTCAAATTATAACTCTTAATGAAACATGTTATAATGCTTTTTTAACTGGAATCCATGCACTTTAGTGCAGTTTAATTCAGTAATATGTTATTGATTTTATAATTAAAACAAGAGAATTATTGCATAATAACAGTGTAAACATTGACCAATAGGTCTGAGCTTAGCTCAAGGATCTTATCCCATTATAATTAGTTCCACTTGTAATCCATTTTTGGAAGTTCAGTATGGTTTAAGTCCATGATTAGATGAGGGATTTTATTTTATTTATTTATTTATTTATTTATTTATTAATTTGAACATGATACAGAGAAGTACAAAGGAATACAGTTATTAAAGTGCAACATGCCAAAGCCCCTTGTATGCAGAGCATTATGGGCAGGCTTAAAATTAACTTAAGATTAACTAAGAAATGATATATTCAGTGATAAAAACAGGAGTTATTATTGAAAGAATTAAGAGTAAGACGGAGAATAGGATAGCAGATGAACAAGGAGGCTTTAGGAAAGGTAGGGGGTGTGTGGACCAGGTGTTTACAGTGAAACATATAAGTGAACAGTATTTAGATAAGGCTAAAGAGGTCTTTGTGGCATTTATGGATTTGGAAAAGGCGTATGACAGGGTGGATAGGGGGGCAATGTGGCAGATGTTGCAAGTGTATGGTGTAGGAGGTAGGTTACTGAAAGCAGTGAAGAGTTTTTACGAGGATAGTGAGGCTCAAGTTAGAGTATGTAGGAAAGAGGGAAATTATTTCCCAGTAAAAGTAGGCCTTAGACAAGGATGTGTGATGTCACCGTGGTTGTTTAATATATTTATAGATGGGGTTGTAAGAGAAGTAAATGCGAGGGTCTTGACAAGAGGCGTGGAGTTAAAAGATAAAGAATCACACACAAAGTGGGAGTTGTCACAGCTGCTCTTTGCTGATGACACTGTGCTCTTGGGAGATTCTGAAGAGAAGTTGCAGAGATTGGTGGATGAATTTGGTAGGGTGTGCAAAAGAAGAAAATTGAAAGTGAATACAGGAAAGAGTAAGGTTATGAGGATAACAAAAAGATTAGGTGATGAAAGATTGGATATCAGATTGGAGGGAGAGAGTATGGAGGAGGTGAATGTATTCAGATATTTGGGAGTGGACGTGTCAGCGGATGGGTCTATGAAAGATGAGGTGAATCATAGAATTGATGAGGGGAAAAGGGTGAGTGGTGCACTTAGGAGTCTGTGGAGACAAAGAACTTTGTCCTTGGAGGCAAAGAGGGGAATGTATGAGAGTATAGTTTTACCAACGCTCTTATATGGGTGTGAAGCATGGGTGATGAATGTTGCAGCGAGGAGAAGGCTGGAGGCAGTGGAGATGTCATGTCTGAGGGCAATGTGTGGTGTGAATATAATGCAGAGAATTCGTAGTTTGGAAGTTAGGAGGAGGTGCGGGATTACCAAAACTGTTGTCCAGAGGGCTGAGGAAGGGTTGTTGACGTGGTTCGGACATGTAGAGAGAATGGAGCGAAACAGAATGACTTCAAGAGTGTATCAGTCTGTAGTGGAAGGAAGGCGGGGTAGGGGTCGGCCTAGGAAAGGTTGGAGAGAGGGGGTAAAGGAGGTTTTGTGTGCGAGGGGCTTGGACTTCCAGCAGGCATGCGTGAGCGTGTTTGATAGGAGTGAATGGAGACAAATGGTTTTTAATACTTGACGTGCTGTTGGAGTGTGAGCAAAGTAACATTTATGAAGGGGTTCAGGGAAACCGGCAGGCCGGACTTGAGTCCTGGAGATGGGAAGTACAGTGCCTGCACTCTGAAGGAGGGGTGTTAATGTTGCAGTTTAAAAACTGTAGTGTAAAGCACCCTTCTGCAAGACAGTGATGGAGTGAATGATGGTGAAAGTTTTTCTTTTTCGGGCCACCCTGCCTTGGTGGGAATCGGCCAGTGTGATAATAAATAATAAATAAAAACATTATTGTAAACAGATAACAATTTAGCACAAATGTGTATTACAAAGACAGGTCATATAGTCATTTACTGTGTTGCTGTGCATTCGATAGAATGGAGTATTCTGTTAGGTAATGTAATTAAAAATTAACAAAGTTTGATTGGGTCACAGGTTAGACATTTATGAGATACAATAATGAGAAACATTTATAAGATACAATTTATGAGATACAATTTTTCAGTATTTATTTAGTTGTGGGTGAGTAAGTGATTTATGAGAAGACTTGAATTTATAAACAGACAGTGTTTCTTTTATATTCACAGGTAATGAATTCCAGATTTTAGGGCCTTTTATGTGCATTGAGTTTTTGCATATCGTGAAGTGGACATGAGGAGCATCAAAGAGTGATCTGTGCCTTGTGTTATGGTCATGTGTTCTGTTGAGGTTGGTAAGGAGACGTTTGAGGGGAGGGTTTATAAGAACATAAGAACATAAGAAAGAAGGAACACTGCAACAGGCCTACTGACCCATGTGGAGCAGGTCCATGTCCCCCCCCCCCCCCCCCCCGGATTAGACCAATGACCCCTTCCCCCCGGATTAGCCCAATGACCCATCCAGTCTGATCATCTCCACTCAAGAATGGAGCACTGCACCAGACCCAGCAGCAGAAGCTAGTCAGGTCAAACTCACACCCACTCATGTATTTATCTAACCTATTTTTAAAACTACACGTTTTAGCCTGAATAACTGTACTCGGGAGTTTGCTCCACTCATCCACAACTCTATTACCAAACCAGTGCTTTCCTATATCCGTTCTGAATCTGAATTTTTCCAACTTGAAACCATTGCTGCGAGTCCTGTCTTGGCTGGAAATTTTCAGCACGCTATTTACATCCCCTTTATTTATTCCTGTTTTCCATTTATACACCTTGATCATATCCTCCCTAATTCTACACCTTTCGAGAGAGTGCAGATTCAGGGCCCTCAGTCTATCCTCATAGGGAAGATTTCTGATACATGGGATCATCTTTGTCAACCTCCTCTGTACGTTTTCCAGAGCATTTATATCCATTCTGTAATACAGTGACCAGAACTGAGCAGCATAGTCTAAATGAAGCCTAACCAAGGATATATAGAGTTGAAGAACAACCTGAGGACTTCTATTATTTATACTTCTAGATATGAAGCCAAGAATTCTATTAGCTTTATTGCAAACACTAACGCACTGTTGTCTTGGTTTTAAATTACTGCTAACCAGAACTCCTAAATCCTTTTTGCAATCAGTAGTATTAAGATCTACATTATTTAGTTTATATGTGGCATGGTTATTTACCTGTGCAACATTTAGAACTTTGCATTTGTCAGTATTAAACTGCATCTACCACTTCTCCGACCATTGCATCAGTCTATTCAAATCATCCTGGAGTGCTCTAGTGTCCTCATTAGAATGAATTGGACGGCCTATTTTGGTGTCATCAGCAAATTTGCTTATGTCGCTATTTATTCCCTCATCTATGTCGTTTATGTTAATTGTGAACAACAACGGGCCCAACACTGACCCCTGAGGAACACCGCTCGTGACGTGCCCCCATTCTGATTTCTCCCCATTTATGCAAACTCTCTGCTGTCTATTTGTCAGCCATGCCTCTACCCAGGAAAAAATTTCTCCTCCTATTCCATGTGCCTTAAGTTTCCTCAATAGCCTCTGGTGTGGAACTCTATCGAAAGCCTTACTGAAGTCCATATACACAATATCATATTCATTACCATGATCTACCTCCTCAAACACCTTAGTGAAAAATGTTAGTAAATTCGTAAGACAGGAACGCCTCTTTGTAAAACCGTGTTGAGATTCATTAATCAATCTGTGCCTGTCAAGATGGCTACGAATTGCTTCGGCAATTATTGATTCCATAAATTTTCCCACTATGGAGGTAAGGCTTATTGGTCTATAGTTCGAAGCCAAGGACCTGTCACCTGCCTTGTAAATAGGTATTACATTTGCCATTTTCCACTTATCAGGCACTATGCCAGTTTGTAGTGATATGTTAAAAAGATTAGCCAAAGGTATGCTAAGTTCCTCTTTACATTCCTTTAACACCCTTGCAAACAGTTCATCAGGGCCTGGGGATTTGTTAGGTTTTAGTTTCTCTATTTGTCTGAGGACCATGTCACTAGTTACCGCAATCGTACATAGTTTATTATCATCCTGTTCTACATAATCTATTATTTCAAGAATATTGCTAGTATTTTCCTGGGTGGAAACTGAGAGGAAGTAGGTATTTAGAATTTCACACATATCCTTATCACTGTCAGTGATCTGACCAGAGTTACTCTTTAGTGGGCCAATCTTGTCCCTAATCTTACTTCTGTATACCTGAAAGAATCCTTTAGGGTTAATCTTTGAATCCCTTGCAACCTTAGCCTCGTAATCCCTTTTTGCTTTTCTTATTTTTCTTATTCTTATTATATCAGAGTTAAGTGTTCTATGTATGTAGTAGGTGCAGTAAAAAGTATGGATGTTTTGTATGGTGAGTAGGTTTAGAGTTTTGAATATTGGTGGAGTGTGCTGCCTGTATTGGGAATTTGTTATCATTCTGACTGCAGCCTTTTGTTGGGTAATTAATGGTCTGAGATGGTTTATTGTTGTTGAGCCCCATGCACAAATTCCATAGGTGAGATAGGGGTAAATAAGTGAGTGATATAGGGCCAGGAGGGCTGACTGTGGAACATAGTACCATATCTTCGATAGTATGCCTACAGTCTTGGAAATTTTTTTGGAAATTTGTTGTATGTGTGTTTGAAATTTGAGTCTATTATCAAGGTGGATTCCTAAGAATTTTCCCTCTGTGAGTTTTGTGATAGGTGATCCATTTATCATTTTGTTAAGAGGGACGTCTGTAGCTCTGTTACCAAACTGAATGAAGTAGGTTTTGTCAATGTTTAGAGTAAGTTTGTTAGTCCTTATCCAGGTAGATATTTTCTGTAATTCAGTATTTACAGTATTGGCTAGCGTGACTGGGCTCGGGTGAGAGAAGACATATGTAGTGTCATCTGCAAATAGTGTGGGTTTGAGTAGTTGTGATGCATTTATGTATATGAGAAAGAGAAGAGGGCCTAGGACACTTCCCTGTGGGACTCCAACTGTAATTGGCTGTGCGGAAGAGTTTGCCCCGTTTGTGTACACATATTGGCTTCTGTTGCTGAGGTAAGACTTTAGGTAGTTGAGGGAGTGCCCTCTTATACCATAGTGCGACAATTTTATATGGAGCAAGTCATGGTCAACTGTATCAAAAGCTTTACGTAATTCAATGAAGATCCCCAGTGGGACTTCTTTTCTCTATTGCAGTGCATGTGTGTTCTAGCATGTGTATAATAGCATCATTAGTATTTTTATTAGGCCTGAACCCAAAGTGACAGGGGTTGAGTATGTTGTGGGAGATGAGGTAGGAATAGATTCGCTTATGAATTAATTTTTCGAAGATTTTAGAGAGAGCGTGTAAGTTGGATATTGGCCTATAGTTATTCAAATCTGTTTGGTCTCCACCTTTATGGATCGGGGTGGCCCTTGCTATTTTGAGAACTGTAGGGAAGGTAGAGGATTCTGTTGATTTGTTAAAGAGTGTTGCAATAATTGGTGATAGCACTTGTTACGCTTTTTTGTATATAAAGGGTGGTAAGGTATTTAAATCTCCTCTCTTGTTTTTTAGTGTGTTGATAATAAAGGAGACTTCAGTAGGGTTAGTCGGAGCTAGGAACAGTGTGTTTGGGTAATTGCCAGTGAGGAAGTCATTGGGTGGGGTATCTGAGCTTGTGATTTTATTGGCAAGGTTTTTTCCTATAGTGGAGAAGAAATTATTGAGTCTGTTTGCTGTTTCAGTTGGTGGGAGTTGGGGTTCATCTGGTTTTGTTAATTCAATTTCATTATTTCGTGATATCTTTTTTGTTCCTAGAATTTCTGATAGGGTTTTCCAGGTCTTTTTTATATCACCTCGTAAGTTGGATAATCTGTTCTCATAATACAATTTTTTAGCCCTCCTCATCAGACTGGTTAGGATTGACAAATAACGTTTTGTTTGGTCTCTGGTTATGTGACCCATTCTGTACTCTTTTTTTGTGTAGGTGCTTTGTATTTATGGATTTGAGGATGCTGGGTGTTAGTTATAAAGCCAATGGTAATTCTACTCTGTATTGAGTGTGTATTAAAAAGGTCAATACTGTTTTTCTTGTTGTTTACAGGGAAACTTGGCTGAGATGCATTACATAATCAATGGGGAGGATCAAGGAGCATTTACCAAGAAGCTGCCTTACAAAGAGGCTCCACTGTATGCTGTTGTTGATGTATATGGAACCACAAAACAAGTTAGGATAGTTCAACTGTATGGAGGTGTGTTGCATGCTGAATGTGCAATCCAAAAAAATTTTGGAATTTGATGTTTTCAACTGATGTTTATGAACTTAATAATATTTGGATATCAACTTTTTCATATCACAGGAAATTGTAATCCTTGTTTTTGGATGTAACTTACATTTATTGGATCAATTTCAGTAGCATCTCTGAAGAGTGCATGTCGAGAAACCATCCTGAAGCACATCGCTCAGCGTGGGGTCAATGCTCTACCTCTTCCTCAGAGACTTAAGGATTACCTTCTCTTTGAGAGCTGAGTGTTGTTGAGCTGCCCACTAGGTATGCTTCATTTTAATCTTCCTCCTGTAATACTCTTTCATCATGTAATAAATGTCATCTCTTCTTATTCAGATTTTATTACAGTAAGCCATCGATTACTAATGTACAGTTTAGTTTAGTATATTATGTACCCCACACTAATGGTGTGGGCAGTAGTGAAAAGATTACAGATGCATATAATGGGTTAAGGGACTGGGCTGCAAAGTTTTTATAGCTAAACATGCTACAGTGGTAATGAATTATTGACGTGTTTATATCTGGTTACAGTTGTAATGAATTATTTATGTAGGCATGAATTAGGTCACAAAAATATATCAGAAAATATTACCTTATATTTCAGTAATTTTTTTTTTCAAGAAGTCAGCCGTCTCCCACCGAGGCAGGATGACCCAAAAAGAAAGAAATCCCCAAAAAGAAAATACTTACATCATTGTTCAACATTTTCACCTCACTCACACATAATCACTGTCTTTCCAGAGGCACCCAAATACAACAGTTTAGAAACATATATAAAGATATATAACGTATCCCTCCAAACTGCCAATATCCCAAACCCCTCCTTTAACCCCTTGACTGTCGCAACCCCAAATCCTGAGGTGTCTCCTGGTGTCGCAAAATTTCCCCCCCAAAAATGATTTTTTCTTATGAAATGATAGAGAATCTTTACCTGATTGTAATGACACCAAAAGAGCGAAATTTGATGGAAAACTGACAGAATTACGCTCTCACAAAGTTAGCGACCTCTGCGATAATTACGAATCGGCGATTTCGCCCGCTTTGAGCCCTATTTTCGGCTAATTCCATTGTTCCAGTCAACCAAACTCATAGCTATTTCTTTAGAACTCCATTTTTTCTATCGATTGAGTACAAGAAACTGCCCATTTACCGATTTCAACTACCCAATGACGTGGTCAGGAATTTGCAATTTCGCCAATTTCATGAAAATAAAAAAAAAAATGACAATTTCAAAATAGGGTCCAGAATGAACAGTGCAGACATTGCTGGCTCTAAAATAACATTTTCTTTGTTCGTCAGTCACGTCTCCAGGCCCCTCTGATATTACTCTTTCTTTCTGTTTTGAATTTTTATTCAAACAAAAAATAGAAGATTTACTGTTATGCAGACTACTGCAATATTGTAATAACTGTATAAATAATGTCAACCCATTCATGATTGCATATTAGAATGGCTACTTGAACATTTATCGGAAAATGACATCATTTGTTTACTTTTGAACATCAGCAAAAATCAAACATTTCCCCTATTTTGAGCTCCATTTCAAGGTTTTTTTCATAGTAAAACCAATCAAAATCACCTCTATTGCTATAATGCATTTTCCATTCTATCAATTGTGACCAAGAAAACGAGAATCCAACCATAAATACTATAAAAAATAGACCACAAAGTCGGCATTTTAATTAAAAGCGGTCGGAGTTTTTTTTTTTCTCATTATGCGCTGCGTGCTGCAGGACTTTTTTTATATGGTGCACACTGACCACACAGACCCATTCTCTCACATGTGGGCCTACCAGCTTTCTCCTGCTTGATTGGACGCCGCTAGAATTTATGAGTATACATATACGTATAGTAGTAGGTTGGTAGACAGCAACCACCCAGGGAGGTACTACCGTCCTGCCAAGTGAGTGTGAAACGAAAGCCTGTAATTGTTTTACATGATTGTAGGATTGCTGGTGTCTTTTGTCTGTCTCATAAATATGCAAGATTACAGGTATGTCTTGCTACTTCTACTTACACTTAGGTCACACTACACATACATGTACACGTTTATTTATGCACACTCACCTGAGTTTTCTTTGATTTTATTTTAATAGTTCTTGGTCTTATTACTTTTCCTTTTATATCCATGGGGAAGTGGAATAAGAATCTTTCTTCCGTAAGCCATGCGTGTTGTAAAAGTCAACTAAAATGCCGGGAACAATGGGCTAGTAACCCCTTTTCCTGTAAAGATTACTAAAAAGAATAAGAAGAAGAAAATTGTCAAAGTGGGAAGTCTGAATGTGCGTGGATGTTGTGCAAATGATAAGAAAGAGATGATTGTGGATGTTATGAATGAGAAGAAGCTGGATGCCCTGGCTTTAAGTGAAACAAAGCTGAAGGGGGTGGGAGAGTTTCAGTGGAGAGGAATAAATGGGATTAGGTCAGGGGTTTCAAATAGAGTTAGAGCTAAAGAAGGAGTAGCAGTAATGTTGAAGGATAAGCTATGGCAGGAAAAGAGGGACTATAAATGTATTAATTCAAGGATTATGTGGAGTAAAATAAAGATTGGATGTGAAAAGTGGGTTATAATAAGCATGTATGCACCTGGAGAAGAGAGAAGTGTAGAGGAGAGAGTGAGAGATTTTGGGAAATATTAAGTGAATGCGTGGGGAGTTTTGAATCAAGTGTGAGAGTAATGGTGGTTGGGGATTTCAATGCTAAAGTGGGTAAAAATGTTATGGAGGGAGTAGTAGGTAAATTTGGGGTGCCAGGGGTAAATGTAAATGGGGAGCCTTTAATTGAGCTATGTGTAGAAAGAGATTTGGTAATAAGTAATACATATTTTATGTAAAAGAGGATAAATAAATATACAAGGTATGATGTAGCACGTAATGAAAGTAGTTTATTAGATTATGTATTGGTGGATAAAAGGTTGATGGGTAGGCTCCAGGATGTACATGTTTATAGAGGGGCAACTGATATATCGGATCATCATTTAGTTGTAGCTACAGTTAGAGTAAGAGGTAGATGGGAAAAGAGGAAGGTGGCAGCAATAAGTAAGAGGGAGGTGAAAGTGTATAAACTAAGGGAGGAGGAAGTTCGGGTGAGATATAAGCGACTATTGGCAGAAAGGTGGGCTAGTGCAAAGATGAGTAGTGGGGGGGGGGTTGAAGAGGGTTGGAATAGTTTTAAAAATGCAGTATTAGAATGTGGGGCAGATGTTTGTGGTTATAGGAGGGTGGGGGCAGGAGGAAAGAGGAGTGATTGGTGGAATGATGAAGTAAAGGGCCTGATTAAAGAGAAAAAGGTAGCTTATGAGAGGTTTTTACAAAGCAGAAGTGTTATAAGAAGAGCAGAGTATATGGAGAGTAAAAGAAAGGTGAAGAGAGTGGTGAGAGAGTGCAAAAGGAGAGCAGATGATAGAGTGGGAGAGGCACTGTCAAGAAATTTTAATGAAAATAAGAAAAATTTTTGGAGTGAGTTAAACAAGTTAAGAAAGCCTAGGGAAAGTATGGATTTGTCAGTTAAAAACAGAGTAGGGGAGTTAGTAGAGGGAGAGGGAGGTATTAGGTAGATGGCGAGAATATTTTGAGGAGCTTTTAAATGTTAAGGAAGAAAGAAAGGTGGTAATTTCATGCACTGGTCAGGGAGGTATACCATCTTTTAGGAGTGAAGAAGAGCAGAATGTAAGTGTGGGGGAGGTAAGTGAGGCATTACATAGAATGAAAGGGGGTAAAGCAGCTGGAACTGATAGAAATGATAGAAATGTTAAAAGCAGGGGGGGGGATATAGTGTTGGAGTGGTTGGTACTTTTGTTTAATAAATGTATGAAAGAGGGGAAGGTACCTAGGGATTGGCGGAGAGCATGTATAGTCCCTTTATATAAAGGGAAAGGGGACATAGGAGATTGTAAAAATTATAGAGGAATAAGTTTACTGAGTATACCAGGAAAAGTGTACGGTAGGGTTATAATTGAAAGAATTAGAGGCAAGACAGAATGTAGGATGGCGGATGGGCAAGGAGGTTTCAGAGTGGGTAAGGGATGTGTAGATCAAGTGTTTACATTGAAGCATATATGTGAACAGTATTTAGATAAAGGTAGGGAAGTTTTTATTGCATTTATGGATTTAGAAAAGGCATATGATAGAGTGGATATAGGAGCAATGTGGCAGATGTTGCAAGTATATGGAATACGTGGTAAGTTATTAAATGCTGTAAAGAGTTTTTATGAGGATAGTGAGGCTCAGGTTAGGGTGTGTAGAAGAGAGGGAGACTGCTTCCCGGTAAAAGTAGGTCTTAGACAGGGATGTGTAATGTCACCATGGTTGTTTAATATATTTATAGATAGGGTTGTAAAAGAAGTAAATGCTAGGGTGTTTGGGAGAGGGGTGGGATTAAATTTTGGGGAATCAAATTCAAAATGGGAATTGACACAGTTACTTTTTGCTGATGATACTGTGCTTATGGGAGATTCTAAAGAAAAATTGCAAAGGTTAGTGGATGAGTTTGGGAATGTGTGTAAAGGTAGAAAGTTGAAAGTGAACATAGAAAAGAGTAAGGTGATGAGGGTATCAAATGATTTAGATAAAGAAAAATTGGATATCAAATTGGGGAGGAGGAGTATGGAAGAAGTGAATGTTTTCGGATACTTGGGAGTTGACGTGTCGGCAGATGGATTTATGAAGGATGAGGTTAATCATAGAATTGATGAGGGAAAAAAGGTGAGTCGTGCGTTGAGGTATATGTGGAGTCAAAAAACATTATCTATGGAGGCAAAGAAGGGAATGTATGAAAGTATAGTAGTACCAACACTCTTATATGGGTGTGAAGCTTGGGTGGTAAATGCAGCAGCGAGGAGACGGTTGGAGGCAGTGGAGATGTCCTGTTTAAGGGCAATGTGTGGTGTAAATATTATGCAGAAAATTCGGAGTGTGGAAATTAGGAAAAGGTGTGGAGTTAATAAAAGTATTAGTCAGAGGGCAGAAGAGGGGTTGTTGAGGTGGTTTGGTCATTTAGAGAGAATGGATCAAAGTAGAATGACATGGAAAGCATATAAATCTGTAGGGGAAGGAAGGCGGGGTAGGGGTCGTCCTCGAAAGGGTTGGAGAGAGGGGGTAAAGGAGGTTTTGTGGGCGAGGGGCTTGGACTTCCAGCAAGCGTGCGTGAGAATGTTAGATAGGAGTGAATGGAGACGAATGGTACTTGGGACCTGACGATCTGTTGGAGTGTGAGCAGGGTAATATTTAGTGAAGGTATTCAGGGAAACCGGTTATTTTCATATAGTCGGACTTGAGTCCTGGAAATGGGAAGTACAATGCCTGCACTTTAAAAGAGGGGTTTGGGATATTGGCAGTTTGGAGGGATGTGTTGTGTATCTTTATATGTATATGCTTCTAAACTGTTGTACAGTGGACCCCCGCATAACGATCACCTCCGAATGCAACCAATTATGTAAGTGTATTTATGTAAGTGCGTTTGTACGTGTATGTTTGGGGGTCTGAAATGGACTAATCTACTTCACAATATTCCTTATGGGAACAAATTCGGTCAGTACTGGCACCTGAACATACTTCTGGAGTGAAAAAATATCGTTAACCGGGGGTCCACTGTATTCTGAGCACCTCTGCAAAAACAGTGATAATGTGTGAATGTGGTGAAAGTGTTGAATGATGATGAAAGTATTTTCTTTTTGGGGATTTTCTTTCTTGTTTGGGTCACCCTGCCTCGGTGGGAGACGGCCGACTTGTTGAAAAAAAAAAAAATACTTCAAAAATGCTGGCTTGTAAGACGTATATATACGACCGAAACAGTCAAAGGGTTAAAGTGCAGGCATTGTACTTCCCATTTCCAGTACTGAAGTCCAGCTATATAAAAATAACTGATATAAGAGTATTGGTTGTAGGTAGTAGGTTGGTAGACAGCAACCGTCTGCCAAGCGAGTGTAAAACGAAAGCCTGTAATTCTTTTACATGGTGGTAGGATTGCTGGTATCCTTTTTTCTGTCTCTTAAACATGCAAGATTTCAGGTACATTTTGCTATTTCTACTTACACTTAGGTCACACTACACATACATATACAAGCATATATATATACATACCCCTCTGGGTTTTCTTCTATATTCTTTCTTGTTCTTGTTTATTTCCTCTTATCTCCATGGGGAAGTGGAACAGAATTCTTCCTCCATAAGCCATGCGTGTCGTAAGATGTGACTAAAATGCCAGGAGCAAGGGGCTCGTAACCCCTTCTCCTGTATATATTACTAAATTTAATAGGAGAAACTTGTTTTTTTCTTTTGGGCCACCCCACCTCAGTGGGATACAGCTGGTACATTGAAAGAAAGAGTGTTGGTACCACTATACTTTCATACATTCCTTTCTTTGCCTCCATAGATAACGTTTTTTTGTCTCCACATATACCTCAACGCACCACGCACCTTTTTTTCTGCATCACTTCTATGGGTAACCTCATCCTTCATAAACTCATCTGCTGACAAGTCAACTCCCAAATATCTGAAAACATTCACTTCTTCCATACTCCCTCTCTCCAATGTGTAATCCAATTTTTCTTTATCTAAATCATTTGATACCCTCATCACCTTACTCTTATCTATGTTCACTTTCAACTTTCTACCTTTACACACACTCCCAAACTCGTCTACTAACCTTTGCAACTTTTCTTTAGAATCTCCAATAAGCACAGTATCATCAGCAAAAAGTAACTGTCAACTCCGATTTTGTACTTGATTCCCCATATTTAATCTCACTCCTCTTCCCAACACCCTAGCATTTACTTCTTTTACAACCTCATCTATAAATATATTAAACAACCATGGTGACATTACACATCCTTGTCTAAGACCTACTTTTACCAGGAAGTAATCTCCTTCTCTCTTACACACCCTAATCTGAGCCTCACTACCCTCATAAAAACTCTTTACAGCATTTAGTAACTTACTGCCTATTCCATACACTTGCAACATCTGCCACATTGCTTCCCTATCCACTCTATCATATGCCTTTTCTAAATCCATAAATGCAATGAAAACTTTCCTACCTTTATCTACATACTGTTCACATATATGCTTCAAGGTAAACACTTGATCTGCACATCCTCCTGCCCACCCTAAAGCCTCCTTGCTCATCAGAAATCCTACTCTCTGTCTTACCTCTTGATTCTTTCAATAATAACCCTACCGTACACTTTACCTTTTATACTCAGTAAACTTATTCCCCTATAATTTTTACAATCTCTTTTGTCCCCTTACCCTTTATACATAGGAAGTATACATGCTTTCTGCCAATCCCTAGGTACCTTCCCCTCTTTCATACATTTATTAACCCTTTCACGGTCCATGCCGTAGATCTATGGCTTTACATTGAGGGTCCAAACTGTAGATCTACGTCATGAGCTCAGCTCACTCTGATAAGCTGTGAGCGGTAAATTTTGGCCTAGATATGAGAGAATACGTCTATGTGGTATGTGTGCACCACATAAAACAAGTCCTGCAGCACATAGTGCATAATGAGAGAAAAAACTGAGACTGTAATTTTCGATTAAAACAGCAACTTTGCAGTGTTTTTTCGTATGTTTTTTATAGTTGTTTAACCCTTTGAGGGTCGACAGGCTCTCTCAGAAACTCGTTCTCAGGGTCGGCCAAATTTCAAAAAAAAAAAAATTATTTTTTTCTTATGAAAAAACAGTTTTTTCCTAAACATTATAGGCTAAACAAAAAATTTTTACCATCAATACTTACCAAGATATGGAGGCGTGAAGTTTGCCAAAATTGAACAACATATGATAACATCGCTGACTGCCGTCACCTGGTATTTTTCTATTTACTTTTTTATGTACTATTTTCAATTATTTTTCAATTTTTCTTTTTCTGAGTAACTTTTACGGCCTCTGAGGCCAACATGATCAGTATTTTGTAAGTTATTTCTTTTTCAATACTACACAATAAGAGCGTAAACACTGTTGTCATTATTTAGTTTATAGAAAATATTTACACAAACTATATGAAATGTTGTTTATTACTATTTTTCTATATTTTATATACACATATACAGTCACAGGGAATGTTTCTAGAAGTTCTGCAGCCTGTGGAACTCTTTGAAACATGGTGTCATGCACAGTGGTGTTTTACACTCGTCACACATAAAACGAGTGTCTCTGCGTTGTTGTGTGCGTTTTTTTGTATGTGCACAGACGTAACACCTCTTCTGAGCCTTTTTCTTCAAAGCAGTAGCAGGCAGTTTTACCAGGAAGTGATCACCATGCTTCAGACGAGCAGGTAGTTGTTGATAATTTGGTGGGCGGTCAATTGCAGGTGCTGTTCCTTGGTACTTGAATACCATTTGTCTGATGACAGACAAACAGAATTCGCCGTACTGTGGTTTGTTTCTGGTCCTCATCTTATACATATTATAAGCATTGAGCATGGAAATGTCCAGAAGATGGAAAAAGAGTTTGATGCACCACTTACAACTCTTGCGAACACAATCAGCAAACCCAATCTGCATGTCACATTTGTCCACTGAATGCATGTTGAAGGTGTAATCAATCACGGCTGCAGGTTTTAGAATGGGTTCATTGCTCTCTCTATGCTGCCTGCCACTGTCTACCATTTCATTAGGGTGAACTGATGACAACAGTGCGACATCTCATTTGTCATGCCACCGAAATGCCATGATGTCATTGGCAGCAAACGCCTGCACCTCACCTCTACGAGTGCCAGCGTCAAACCTGGGCATATGTTTCCGATTTGCACACACTGTGCCACACACATCTGTCATGTTCACGCGCAAAAAATCACTGAGTGAGGGGCTTGTGTCCCAGTTATCTGTATACAATATATGCCCCTTACCAAGGTATGGTTCTATCATTGTTCTAACCACATCACCTGAGATGCCCAATAACTTCCTGGTATTTTGCAATGTATAACTTCCAGTGTACACAATAATATCCAATACCAGACCACTGTAACAATCACAAAGCACAAACAACTTTATACCAAAGCGTTTCCTCTTGCTTGGTATGTATTGCTTGAAAGAAAGTCTTCCTCTGAACAGAATCAAAGACTTGTCAATTACAAGCTTCCTGAAGGGATAAAAATGCGTACTGAATTTCTCTTTCAGATACACAAACACATTCCTAATCTTATATAACCTGTCGTTTCTGTCAGGTCTGGTTTTGTCTGAGAAGTGAAGCATACGTAACATTAGCACAAATCGATTCACTGGCATTATATCACTGAAACCTGGGGTTGCAATCAGGCAGTCTGTTGACCAGTATGGTTTCACTTTGTGCTTATACACATGTGGCATAAGCATTATTGTGGCAAAGAAAAGATACATCTCGGCCACAGTTGCCTCCTTCCACTGGTGTAGAAATGATTTTTGTGAAAGTAATGTGTTTGCCATGGTGTACTCGTAGTATGTGTTGCTTTCCATGACAATACTTTCCATCAGTGGTTCATCAAAGAATAACTCGAAACATTCCAGTTCAGTGGCATTGTTCCCAAGTGTACAAGATGGCCGTATTCCACTTTGGCTGTCATCAAACTGGTGGGCATTTGGAACAAAATTGACAGCTTCCTGCCAATCCCAGGTGCGGTCTGCTGGTGGGTACTGGACAATGACAGGTGGTTGTGGAGGTTGTGGTTGTGGAGGTTGTGGTTGTGGAGGCTGGTGTGGTGGGCGGGTGGGGGATGGTGGCCTTTGTTGTAGATCAGCTGAGGCAGTGGCGTGGGTGGCAGCGTGGGTGGCAGCATGGCCCACTGCTGGTGCCTCACCGCCGGCACCACTACCACCACGCACATTTTCCATCCCAACTGCAACAGTATCATCATCATTTTCACTGTCTGTTCCTGTTGTACAGCCACTGGATGTACTCCGAGATGCACTCCTTCCCCTTGGAATAGCATATGGCACACTACCAGAGCGCATATATCGTTGTATATACTGACGCTTCACTGGGGAATATTGCACTTCACTATCACTACTGGAACTAGTTTGAAGAGCTTGTAGTTCATATTCACTATCACTATCATCACACATGCTCTCATCTGAGTCTGGGATTTGGGAAAATAGAAGTTTCCTCTTGGATTCTGGTACAAATGAACGTGAACAAGACGGCCCAGCACCAGAGGTGGAAGGCTGAGGGTCGTCTGGGTTTTCCTCACTATTACCGATATTATGGTCATTAGTTTCGGTCAAAACCTCACCAAAACCTTGAAACTCATCTTCACTGGCACTTCCATCTGTATTAGAACTGTCACTGGGGAACAAAAGTGTCCCAATTCGCCGAGGAGTGAGGAGCTTCTTACCGTGAGGCATGGTGGACATTGTTTACTAAGATGGCGTTCCCACAATGCACCACTGGGTCCCAGATTTTTTTCTACCGCGCACACCGACCACACAGACCCATTCTCTCACATCTAGGCCTACCAGCCTTTTCCCGCGAGATTTGACGGCACTAGAATTTATGCATACTAGTACGTCAAAAACCCCTGCGCCTAAGCCGTACTAGTACGTCCGAAACCCTCAAAGGGTTAATTGTTTATTCTGGACCCTATTTTGAAATTGGAGTATTTTGAACTTTGCGTTAAATTGCCCAAATTACCAATTTCCGATCACTTTATTTTGTAGTTGAAATAGTTGATTTGGCGATTTCTTGTGCTCAGTCGATATAATAGAAGTAATGCTAGTGAAATGGCTAAGAATTTGGTCAACTGGAATAATGTAATTGGCCTAAAATGGGAGTCAAAGTTGGCAAAATCACTGATGCGTAAATATCACTGACGCATCAAAATTCGCGAGAGCATAATTTCGCCAATTTTCTATCTAATTTTGTACTACCATTTCATAAAAAAAAAATAACAATTATTTTTTGAAAATTCTTGGACACTGGTGCACACTTTGAAATTTGGCCACTGGACCCTGAAAGGGTTAAACAAAAATACCAACCACTCCAACACAGTATCATCCCCTACTTTTAACCCTTTGACTGTCGCGGCCGTATATATACGTTTACGAGGTACCGTGTTTGATGTATATATACTCATAAATTCTAGCGGCTTCAAATCAGGCAGGAGAAAGCTGGTAGGCCCACATGTGAGAGAATGGGTCTGTGTGGTCAGTGTGCACCATATAAAAAAAATCCTGGAGCATGCAGTGCATAATGAGAAAAAAAAAACTGACCGTTTTTTTTAATTAAAATGCCGACTTTGTGGTCTATTTTCGTATAGTATTTATGGTTGTATTCTCGTTTTCTTGGT
>NC_091349.1:2938009-2957042 GCF_038502225.1 Cherax quadricarinatus
ACCAAAGTAAGGTGCAATGTATATATATACACTCGTTGTATACAACACAATAAGCACACAAACATAATTATCAATATATTGTTTACAAAACTTGTTTACAAAAACAAACAAACAAACAAACAAACAAACAAACAAACAAACAAAATCATCATCATCATCATCATCATTCTTCTTCTTCTTCCTCTTCTTCTTCTTCCTCTTCTTCTTCCTCCTCTTCTTCTTCCTCCTCTTCTTCTTCTTCCTCCTCTTCTTCTTCCTCCTCTTCTTCTTCTTCCTCCTCTTCTTCTTCTTCCTCCTCCTCTTCTTCTTCCTCCTCTTCTTCTTCTTCCTCCTCCTCTTCTTCTTCCTCCTCCTCTTCTTCCTCTTCTTCCTCTTCTTCCTCCTCCTCCTCCTCCTCCTCCTCCTCCTTGTCTTGTGTGCGAGTGTGTGGCTTATAATTGTTTTGAGTCAGAAGTCGGCAGCTGTCAAAGTGACATATTGTCTCATTAGTCACTACCCCTACCACTGTCAAAACAATGGGGTCGGATGCTGCTTCCCCTCCTCCATTCTATCTAATTATCTTTCTCCCTCATTCTATATCTTTCAATCTGTCTCTCTTTCTATCTGTCTGCCTATCTCTGTCTCACAGGTACACATAAATACAAGTATACATAGTGTAAAATACCTAGGATAACCCAAGAAATCCAGACAAAGTGCTATACTCTGCTTGAAGATGTGAGTAAACGTGATGACACAGTCTTGTGGCTCTCTCTGAGACAGAGAGCTAGATGGACAGACAGGGAGCTTGACAGACAGACAAATAGACAGAAATGTTTGTGTACCAGCAAAAAGAAAACAAAGGGAGGGCGATGGTCATGTAATATTACCCTCCTTTACGCTCATCAAAGTCAGCTCTTATCAGATGTTATCTCCCCTTATCTTGTCACTGTCATGGGGGTGGACTTTTTTTTTCTTGCTTCAAGGGAACAATATTATTACATCTTCTCCTCCTCCTCCTCCTTCCCTTCTTCCTCCTCTTCCTCCTCCTTCCCTTCCTCCTCCTCCTCCTCCTCCTCCTCCTTCCCTTCCTCCTCCTCCTCCTCCTCCTCCTCCTCCTCCTCCTCCTCCTCCTCCTCCTCCTCCTCCTCCTCCTCTTCCTCCCCTCCTCCTCCTCCATTGCTTTTGGTCTCAAACTCCTCCAAATCATGAAATTGATCTTCACTGACACTTCCATCTGTGTTAGAGCATCACTTGGGAAGAGAAGAGTCCCAGATTTGCTGGGGAATCACATATTTCTTACCACTAGACATGCTGAAAAATGACAACTGAAATGGCATTCCCACAATGCACCACTGGCTCCCCGATTTTTTTTATATGGTGCACACTGACCATGGAGACCCATTCTCTCACATGTGGGCCTACCAGCTTTCTCCTGCTTGATTTGAAGCTGCTAGAATTTATGCGTATAAATACGTCAGAAACATTGGCTCGTAAGACGTATTTATACGTCAGAAACAGTCAAAGGGTTAAATTCAGCAAGGTTTATACAAGCATTGCACCGAACCTTCATCTCAGTGCAACTCTTGCAAGAACAGATCTTGCAAGGGTTCTTGCAACTGTATTTATGTATACCTGAATAAACTTACTTATTTACTTCTATTCTGTCGACTGAGTACAAGAAACTGCCCATTCACCTGTTTCAACTACCCAATAAAGTGGTCAGAAATTGGCAGTTTGGTAAATTTCACACAAGTTTCTAAAGATGCCAATTTCAAAATAGGGTCCAGAATAAACAATGCAGACATTGCTGGCACTAAAATAACATTTCTCTGTTCATTAATCATGTCTCCAGGCCTCTCTTACATTACTCTTGCTTTTCATTTTTAATTTTTATTCACATAAAAAATAGATTTGCTGTTATGCAGACTACATACACTGCATTATCGTAATAATTGTACAGTGGAACCTTCACTTGCAAGCGCATCCATGTGCAAGTTTTTCCAAATATGAGCAGTCGGTCGGTCGATTTTTTGCTTCCATACGCAAGCGAAATTTCCACAAGTGGGCCTTGAAGAAGGTTCCTTGACGCTGGTGAGGGGCTCTTGCTCTTGATCTAGGGAATTGGATCTCATTTGTTTGTTGGGCTATCTTATTGAAACTTGGGCAATGTATGATTGAAAGATGCTTCTTAACGTACACCAATAGTGAAAGAAATAGGACTATAAATAATGGAGTTTGCTTCTCAGCAATTAGCCGCCCCTTAGCGGTATTTTCTTATTGTTTTCATGGTTGTATTCTTGTTTTTTAGCGACAGATTCGTTGACTTATGTGATCTTAGGAACACAACTCCATCGTTAAGTGAAGAGAGGCTGTACTAATAAGTAATAATAATCACTCAGGCACATTAAATGTCTTATTTTAAGTTAATATAAACATTTTCATTAATCGTTTTATGATATTCAAAATTGTATATTACATAGCTTATAAACATGATACATACACCCACAGTGGAAAAAATTCACATATCTACACTGAGTTTACTCATTTCTAACAACCACCATTAGATGCCATCATAAAACAAAGGGAGAGGTGACAAGAATAAGTCATGCCAAGAATTTTAAACAAATCCGAATGCTTAAGTTGAGTCACTAGATCAAATGCTCATTGATACACATTTTCTCTGGTGCTGTGCCAGAGAAAACCGAATTTTTTCCCTCTGCCTAGCTACCACATCTCACATTTATGTGAATTTTTTTCTACTGTGGGTATATTTATCATGTTTATATGCTATGTAATGCATTTCTTATATAATTTTGAAGAAAATATAGATGGTTTAACGAAAATGTTTATATTAATGTAAAATAAGACATTTAATGTGCCCAAGACTAATTATTAATATTATGTATTAGTATTATTATTATTAATATGGCATCAAGACTAAAGGGACACTCTTAGTGATTTTAATGTGTACCTGCATGCCAGCACTGTGTAAGTTTATTTAGGTACAGAGTGCCTATAAAATACATAATAACTTAAAACACTTGAAATTTTGTAAAGTAAACGAACTGGGTGTCGAATGGTGACCATATTAGTCAGGTGGGGGAGCTGTATAGCGAGTTTTGGTCATCATAATTTGAAATATCAGTATTAGCAAAACACTGTAAAGTGAAACGCCGTAAAGCGAGGCCCTACTGTATACGTATATATTTTTTTTTAACACACTGGCCGTCTCCCACCGAGGCAGGGCAACCCATTAAAAAGAAAAACACTTCATCATTTACACATAATCACTGTCTTTGCAGAGGAGTGCAGATATGACAGTTCAGATGTTACTCTAATCAGCAAATATCCCAAACCCCTCCTTTAAAGTGCAGGCATTGTACTTCCACCTCCAGGACTTAAGTCTGGCTAGTTGGTTCCCCCGAATCCCTTCACCAAATATTATTCTGCTCACTCAAACAGCTCGTCTAGTCCCAAAAACCATTCATATCCGCTCCATTCTGACATGCTCATTCATGTCTGCTGTATATCTAAGCCCCTTTCATGCAAAATCTCTTACCCCTATTGCCATCCTTTCCTAGGATGACCCCTAGCCCTCCTCTCCACTACAGCTTTATACACCCTCTAAGTCATCCTATTTTGCTCCATCCTCTCTAAATGATCAAACCACCTCAACAACCCCTCCTCTAAATAATACTTTTAGTAACTCCACACCTCCTAATTTCCACACTATGAATTCTCTGCATAATATTTACACCACACATTGCCCTGAGACATGACCTCTCCAGCTTCCTCCTCGTTACAACATTCTCAACCCATACTTCACACCCATATAAGTGTTGGTACCACTATACTCTCATATATTCTCTGCCTCCATGGGAAGTACAGCGCCTGCACTTTAAAGGAGGGGTTTGGGATATTTGCTGTTTGGAGTGATATCTGAACTGTCGTATCTGCACACCTCAGCAAAGACTGCAATTATGTGTGAACGATGGTGAAAGTTTCTTGGTCGCCTTGCCTCAATGGAAGACAACTTTATACATTTGATTTTGTTTGTGGTTTTCAAGGAATCTCATGGTTACTTGAACTTGCTGTAATTAATACATGGTGGCAGCGGTGGCGTGGTAGGAAGTTTTGTGGATGGTGGTGTATTATCTGTGATAAAGTAAATCATATCTTGAGCATTTCAACGTGTAGATCATAGATGTCAAATTACTCTTAAAGAAAATGAACTTGAGATGAAATTGTAATAAATGAACAGTAATAATTATCCAGCACTTGTCAAGAACTGCATTAAGAATTGAAGATGCACATTTAGTCAACTTAAGTGTGAAAATAATATTTGCAAATCAGTGAATCTGTTAAATCAAGTCAGAGAATGAGTGGGACTCAGACTCCTAGCAAGCAAGTTGTAGGACTCTTGCCTTGGGTTCGAGCCCCACCTATTCTGTAATTTGTTTACAATCATGTTGTTACAATTTTGTGAGTCAGTGAAGCTGTTTTTGAGAGTGGGATTTATATGTAAAGAATAATGTAATATATTTATTTTGTGTGCTAAATACTGTTTTGTGAATGTTTTTTTATATAAGAGTAACAGAGCTGAGATTACTGTGTTGTGGAGGAGAATTTTGAGCCTTGGGCTATGCATTTTATACACTGTACTATACAATGCAGTTAACTAGATGCTCTCACACACATGTAGACACAATGATACAATAATGAAGTTTCAGTAGCTTTGTATACATATAAAGCTTCACCTCTACCCTCTACCCTATCTTCCACTTCTGCCATGTAGTGGTGAATGACCATTATGGGTTTAGTGCTTTCAGCAAACACTGTTAAATAATTTTTTATATATAAACAGAGAGATACCAAAGTTTTAAATAGTAATTAGCAAGTTGCAGAAAGTCATTTGTGAGGTGAAACTAATCTCTGTATCATGCACTTGTAGCCACTGGCCTATGTTTACCCAAAGAACTATTCCTTGAAATGTAAGCACACCTCACGGTAGTGTAATGTCATATCATGCCTTCATTTATAATTGGTAAAATTAAATTATATTTAGTTATAAAGACAAAGGAAAACTACTACAGTGAATGGGAATTTTCCTGTTTGAAAGTAAAATGCAAATTCAAGAGGTACATTGTCCTTTTGAGGTAATGTTACCAGTGGGATGCCACAGAGCTCTGTGTTTAACCCTTTGACTGTCGCAACCCCCAATCCTGAGGTGTCTCCTGGTGTAGCAAAATTTAAAAAAAAAAAATTATTTTTTCTTATGAAATGATAGAGAATCTTTTCCCGATTGTAATGACACCAAAAAAACGAAATTTGATGGAAAACTGATGGAATTATGCTCTCACGAAGTTAGCGACCGCGGCGCTGTTTACAAATCGGCGATTTCGCCCACTTTGAGCCCTATTTTCGGCTAATTCCATTGTTCCAGTCGCCCAAACTCATAGCTATTTCTTTAGAACTTCATTTTTTCTATCGATTGAATACAAGAAACTGCCCATTTACTGATTTCAACTACCTAATAATGTTGTCAGAAATTTGCAATTTGGCCAATTTCACGAAAACTAAAAAATATGACAATTTCAAAATAAGGTCCAGAATGAACAATGCAGACATTCCTGGCTCTAAAATAACATTTTCTTTGTTCATCAGTCACGTCTCCAGGCCCTTCTGATATTACTCTTGCTTTCTATTTTGAATTTTTATTCAAACAAAAAATATTAGACTTACTATTATGCAGACTACTGCAATGCTGTAATAACTGTATAAATAACATCAACCCATTCATGACTGCATATTAGAATGGCTAGTTGGACATTTATTGGACAATGGCATCATTTGTTTACTTTTGAACATTGGCAAAAATCAAACATTTCCCCTACTTTGAGCTCCATTTCTAGGTTCTTTTTATAGTAAAATCAATCAAAATCACCTCTATTTCTGTAATATGTTTTCCATTCTATCAAATGAGACCAAGAAAACGAGAATACAACCATAAATACTATACGAAAATAGACCACAAAGTCGGCATTTTAATTAAAAAAAACGGTCGGAGTTTTTTTGTTCTCATTATGCACTGCGTGCTCCAGGATTTTTTTTATATGGTGCACACTGACCACACACACCCATTCTCTCACATGTGGGCCTACCAGCTTTCTCCTGCTTGATTTGAAGCCGCTAGAATTTATGAGTATATATACGTCAAACACGGCACCTCGTAAAACGTATATATACGGCCGCGACAGTCAAAGGGTTAATGCTAATAATGTTTCTCATTTATATAAAAGCTTTCCATGTGGAATAAAGCATATGATAGGGAGGTGGAGGTATTGGAAAGAGTTGTTAGATGTTGTTGATAAATGGTAAGCAGTGATTTCATTCTTTGTGAAGGGAGGAATAAGATATGGATGGAATAAGGAAGAATCTGAGGTGAGTGTGGAGGAGGGGAAAGGAGATAAGGCAATAGGTAACCTTACCTGTGATTGCCGAGACCTTCTGTCCTTGGTTTGTGTAGCAGGACATTGCTAACAGGTTTGGGAACTCTGACTAATACCTGGGCAATGCAGAAAGTGGTAATGCTTTGACGACCTAGATAGATAATGCAGATTACCAGCAGAATGCCCTGTCTACAGTGCAGTTGATCATCAATCCATCCTGCAGCCTGCTTTCTCCCTCCCTTCCCTCACTTGCTTGAATTGTGGAGAAGTTCAGCCTGCACATTCCTACCAATGAAAAAAAAAAAAAAAAGCATACACTATGGCAGTGATTCTTCTGTGTCCCCAAGGGAGGCTACTGTGGCTCTCCTACTCCAGAGCAACCTGATGCAAGTAGCACCTTGTTGAAACCTTTCCCACAGTCACCCCTGTCTTCAACTCTTACGAAGTCCTGGATGCCTATAATGGGAGTGCATTACTTAAAGCTAATCTCACCCAGAGTTAAATTTGTTTTTTATAAAGTTTGCTAGGTTTGTAAAAGATAATCTAGATATATGTTTTGTACATGTAAGCTGTATATATAAATTTGAAAAGCAGTTGCAAATTTTTCTTATATGTCTTGCTTCAGTAAGAAAAATTCATTGAAAGGTGAAAGAAAGTTTGATGCTGTATTTATATTTTAGATTGATTCCATTAAGTAACCACGTTCCTAGTCGCTTAGTAATAAAATTTTCATGATGTTTTTGTGAAATTTCATAAGTAATGCCACACATTAAATAATTTTATAGCTATGAGTTCATGTCAGACCTCAAATGTTGAATGGGATTAGTAGTTGGTGTAATGTGCCACTACCAGCAGATCTGCTGTTGGTTTCCCAAGCAGGGTTATCATAGTTTTATAGGTTACATGACTGTGGCTATCAGTATTACTGTGTATACTGTATTTATATTTTTCAGTGACTGGACACAGGATGTGCATCAGCTTTGGAATATTTGATAAGATTGTCACATGTGTTTGTGTGGGTTGAGTCTTGTCTTCTTAAACTAAAATTGCGACTTCAATAAATGCCCAAGCCTCTTCGGCAACCCCTACTTAGCTCTTTGAATTATATACCCTTTGTGATCCCACACTGTCTTTTAATTTTTACACTCTGATAGCTGCATAATATTCACAACACACATTGATCCCAAACATAACATCTCTGCTGCCTCAAGGATCCTTCTAGCTGTAATGCTCAAAGTCCAAGCCTCACACCCGTACAAAAGTTTATTGTCTGTATTCTGGTACATTCTCTTTTCCTCCCTAGATAAACATCTTTGTCTCCAGAGATGCTTCAGCACATCACTTACCTTTTTTTTTCTTGTTTATTATATGGTTAACCTCATATTTCATAGACCCTTCTGCTGGCATGTCTTCTTTCAGATCTCTGAAAACATCCACTTCCATTTCTCCCCTCTAATATTCGTTGCCTAGACTTTTGTTAACCTGATTATCTTGCTCTTTTCTATGTTCATTTGTAATTTCCTTATTTTTTTACATCCTCTCAAATTCATTCTACTTTTGTAATATATCTTCATAATCTCCTAAAAACTGTCACTGTTACAATGCAACTATGATAGCTTCCACATTGTTTAATCCCATACTTTTTCCCAACACCCTAGCATTCACTTCCTTTGCAGTCCCAAATATAAATACAGTAGGTATCTTCAAGAGGGACTCCTTGGTGCGGTGAAGAGGCTATCGGTCTGAGGTATTAGACCTTTTGGTCTTCTTCCCCAGACTGAACCTAATTACCCCTACCAATCCCCCCTTCCCTATCCCTTCCTCCTCATCACCCCTTTCCCTTTCCTCCTCCTCTCTCCATCCCTCCACTTTCCTTTTCCTGTTTCTGCCTTTGAGGTTGTTCCCTTAGGCTTTGTAGTTCCTAGACCTGAGAAGGGGTTCTGGGGTCCATCTCCTTCTGTTGAGGTCCTTGGTGGTAGTGTAGTTTGCCATGGAATCTGGATCATTTCGAGATCCCGATCCCGATCCCTCTCCAGTCTCCCGGGGGAGGGGGGGAGCTTCGGGTGTCTTTCAGGTGACGGGTGTATCTCCGGATTCCAGGAGGTGGTGACCGAAAGAGGTATACTTTGTGGCGGGGTTTCTGACCACCCTCTCTTTTGTCTACCGAGGTAGCTTGGTAGATGTGAGGTTGCTATCCCGGATTGCTGGTTTACTGGCTTAAAGGGTAGGGTATGGCACGGGTTCCATGCCACATCTGCATTTCCGGTTGTGCTGAGGTTGTCCTCTTGGGCACAGAAGGGGAGACCTGCAGTCTTTCCTCCTGGGAGCTGCCCCTTCACACTCCTCCCCTTTTTTCTTTCTTTTCCTTAAAAATAAAAGAAGAGAGAGACTTAACCATGGAATCCCAAGTCCATGTATCTCTTCCTCCTGGGCCCCTCCTTGTAGCAGCACCCCTGTGACATCCCTGCCTTGTTACCAGGCCATTCTTTGAATCTTTCTACTGCCCCTGTATCTTCTGTGGGTGACATTTTGTCCCACGCTCCGGATACAGAGGCTCAGCCTGACACCTCTGACCTCTGCAAGTCTTTGACTGTGCTTCCGGCTTCTTCCCATACAGTGCGACAGTTTTCGGATCTCGTGTCCACCGCAACACGGACCACCTCTGGTCCTGTATCTAAACAACCATGACCTTCTTCTGATGACGTTATTTCGACTCTCATTCTACTCCAAAAAGACCAACACGACAGTCACTTCCTTTACATACTATGCAGTATAGTACACAATGGATGAAGTTTTTCACTCTACAACCGACATCTTTCTGATCATAGTATCAGCGAGGCACTCCTACGCCATGTTGGTCATAATACAGTGGACCCCCGCTTAACGATCACCTCCAAATGCGACCAATTATGTAAGTGTATTTATGTAAGTGCGTTTGTACGTGTATGTTTGGGGGTCTGAAATGGACTAATCTACTTCACAATATTCCTTATGGGAAAAAATTCGGTCAGTACTGGCACCTGAACATACTACTGGAATGAAAAAGTTCGTTAACTGGGGGTCCACTGTATTCCATTTCATGCTCTCAAGAGTGTTGCATGCATGATCATAGTATCAGTGAGGCACTCCTACGCCATGTTGGTCATAATATTCCATTTCATGCTCTCAAGAGTGTTGCATGCATTGTCACAGTACAGAATGCTAGCCAAGCTCACAATCTCTCTCTCCTTACAACCATAGATGCCATTCCTGTGACAATTGAAGAACATCACTCTCTTAATTCTTGCAGTAGTACTGTCACTCTACCACATACTATTATTCAGTGTAATTTCCAGACATGTGGTGATGACATTCTGGAACTGCTTGAGCTCCAAGACCTCCTGATCCTTAAAGTAGACACGTATGTACTGCCTGCCCACAGGTGGAGACTACTCCTGCAATGTAGCTCGCTTAACTTTTGGCTGCTGCGAGCATCCATCATCAGTTTGACAGGTGACCCCTACACCACAACAGTGTAGAAATTGCTGGCGATTTGGCCATCCGGCAAAATATTGCAGGTCCATGGCTGAATGCCCAGTCGGTGGTGCCGATGACAGTACAGTGGACCCCCGCATAGCGACTTTAATCCGTGCAAGAGGGCTGATTGTTATGCGAAATGATCGGTATGCGAATGAATTTTCCCCATAAGAAATAATGGAAATCAAATTAATCTGTGCAAGACACCCAAAAGTATGAAAAAAAAAATTTTACCACATGAAATATACATTTTCCTACACACAAAGAGAAGGATACATGCACAATAGTAGAGTAGTACATGCACAATATATATTGTGCATGTACTACTCTACTAAATGAAGAATAAATGACACTTACCTTTATTGAAGATGCAGCAATGACTGATGAGACACTGTGTCCTGGGAGTGCCTTTTCCTCCTGAGTACTGTAGGTCCTGTTTGGCATTTTCTTCCAGAACAGGCCTTATCACACTGTGTATGCCACTACGATTCTTAAATCTCTCAAACCAACCTTTGCTGGCTTTAAATTCACCAATATGAGCACTAGTTCCAGGCATTTTTCCCTGTTCACCTGGGTGTTAGTCGACTGGTGTGGGTTGCATCCTGGGAGACAAGATTAAGGACCCCAATGGAAATAAGTTAGACAGTCTTCGATGACACTGACTTTTTTGGGTTATCCTGGGTGGCAAGTCCTCTGGGGTTAATTGTTACTTGGTATTCTCAATAAGCCACACCAACAACGGTGCTACAGCAGCAGCAGCAGCTGACAGTGATACAGCAGCAGCAGACGATGCTACAGCAGCAGCAGACGGTGCTACAGCAGCAGCAGACGGTACTACAGCAGCAGCAGACGGTACTACAGCAGCAGCAGCAGCAGCAGCTGACGGTGGTACAATAGCAGCAGCAGCTGACAGTGCTACAGCAGCAGCAGACGATGCTACAGCAGCAGCAGACGATGCTACAGCAGCAGCAGACGGTACTACAACAGCAGCAGCAGCTGACAGTGGTACAACAGCAGCAGCAGCTGTACCACCAATAGTAGCGATGGTTGATTGGGGTTTATTATACAACCTGGCCAGCTCGGAGACACGCACTCCACTTTCATACTTATCAATGATCTTTTTCTTCATCTCTATAGTAATTCTCACCCTTATTGCTGTAGGGTTGGCACTAGAAGCTTTCTTGGGGCCCATGGTCACTTATTTTCCAGAAAAAATCACCAAAAACACTGTAATAATACGAAATGTTCCGATTGTATGCTTGGATGTTACCGCGGAGGCTGGCTCGTAAACAATGCCATCGGCGGCACATGTGAGGCTGGCTAAGGGCGCACATTGGACACGTCTCGGACGAAGAGCGGTGAGCGGGTTTTTGGGCGGTATGCGAGGCAAAATTTTTGCTATAAAAGCAAGCGGTATGCGGATTGAACGGTATGCGATGCGTACGGTATGCGGGGGTCCACTGTACCTTTACATCTTGTGGCCTACATCCCTCCCTCCTGCCTTAACCCCTTGACTGTCGCAACCCCCAATCCTAAGGTGTCTCCTGGTGTCGCAAAATTTAAAAAAAAAAATTAATTTTTTCTCGTGAAATGATAGAGAATCTTTTCCCGATTGTAATGACACCAAAAAAACGAAATTTGATGGAAAACTGACGGAATTATGCTCTTGCGAAGTTAGCGACCTCGGCGATATTTACAAATCGGCAATTTCGCCCACTTTGAGCCCTATTTTCGGCTAATTCCGTTGTTCCAGTCGACCAAACTCATAGCTATTTCTTTAGAACTCCATTTTTTCTATCGATTGAGTACAAGAAACTGCCCATTTACCGATTTCAACTACCCAATAATGTGGTCAGAAATTTTCAATTTGGCCAATTTCACAAAAATTAAAAAATATGACAATTTCAAAATAAGGTCCAGAATGAACAATGCAGACATTCCTGGCTCTAAAATAACATTTTCTTTGTTCATCAGTCATGTCTCCAGGCCCCTCTTGATATTACTCTTGCTTTCTATTTTGAATTTTTATTCAAACAAAAAATAGAAGACTTACTATTATGCAGACTACTGCAATACTGTAATAATTGTATAAATAACATCAACCCATTCATGACTGCATATTAGAATGGCTAGTTGGACATTTATTGGACAATGACATCATTTGTTTGCTTTTGAACATTGGCAAAAATCAAACATTTCCCCTACTTTGAGTTCCATTTCCAGGTTCTTTTTATAGTAAAATCAGTCAAAATCTATACTATACGAAAATAGACCACAAAGTCGGCATTTTAATTAAAAAAAACGGTCGGAGTTTGTTTTTTCTCATTGTGCACTGCGTGCTCCAGGATTTTTTTATATGGTGCACACTGACCACACAGACCCATTCTCTCACATGTGGGCCTACCAGCTTTCTCCTGCTTGATTTGAAGCCGCTAGAATTTATGAGTATATATACGTCAAACACGGTACCTCGTAAGACATATATATACGGCCGCGACAGTCAAAGGGTTAATTGTCATGAAGCTCATCCATCTTATTCTCGTCGTTGCCAGGTTTAATGAAACGAATGTGAAATCCATTGTCTGAGACAGAGGGCTTTACTTACACCATGGCAGTCTCTCATCTACGCCTCGAGGGGAGACTCCCTCGTATTTCTTATTCTCGAGTTACTAAGAGACCCCCAACCTTTGGGGCCCGAATTCTCGCAGTCTCCCCTGCAATCACACCTTCCACAGTCACCTCTGTATCTAACTCTTTTGCAGTCCTGGCTCTGAGGTCCCTAACTCGTCACCTCCTACTGTTCTCCAATCTTCATCTTGCACGCAAGCTTCTATATCTACAAGACCTCACACAACTCCTCCCTCGCGGCTCTCTACTTCTTCAAAGTCCAACAAATCCCCTAAGGGTAAATCTCTTTCATTTCCAGTCTCTGGATCTTTACCTATTACTCGTTCAGTACCTTCCTCTCCTGTCCCCTCCCATGCTTCTTCTCAAGCTACCTCTAACCTCTCATTCCTCCCCCACATTGATAAATTCTGTTGTTGCCCTGATCTTTACTCACCCTCCTTCTATCTCCAGTATAGTCCCACATACACCATCCTTGTCTGAAACAGTTGAAGCTATCTCCAACGACTACATTGCGGAGACTAAACCATTGATGGACACCGATCCACCTCCTGTTGCTCCTCTTCGCTCCTCTCCACCTGCACAGCCCCTCTCTTCGCAGTGTTCCAACCCTTTGCTGCTTGTTCGTTTTCCGCTGCCTTCACATGTGGACTTTTCTAACCATTTGGTTCTGTAGGTACCTCTACCTTCCAATTTCTTGTAACCATCTCTTTGCAAATCATGGCTTATTTACAGTGGAATATCTGCGGCCTCAGTGGTAACCGGGGTGAGCTTCAGGTGTTGCTCTCCCAGTTTTCCCCCTGTTTGAATTTGTTTACAAGAACCCAGATTATGCTCCACTGTTATACATCTCATCTCAGGCTATGTTGTATTATATTCATTGGATCCTCTTCCCCATGGAGCCTTTGATGAAAGTGCACTTCTTAAATGCACCGGTATTCCATACTATCAGCTGTTTGTTCATGCTTCACTACATTACACTGCAGCCCGCATCCACTTGAATAACTGGTATACAATCTGTTCTTTGTATCTCTCTCCTTTTTGGGCATTATCTATCCTAGATGTTGCATTTTTGGTTTCTTCCTTACTGCCACCCCCTTCCGTTACTTGACGATTTTAATGCTCACCATTTCCTTTGGGGGGTCTCACTGTGACCCTTGCAGAATTCAGTTGGAGGTTTTTCTCACTTCTCTCCCCCTCCATGTTTTAAATACAGGTACTCCCACACATTTTGATCCTCGTACTCAGTCTCTCTCTCTCATTGATCTCTCGGTTTGCTCTTTCTCAACTGTACTAGACTTTACTTGGTCTGCCCTCCTGGACTTGCATGACAGCGATCATTTTCCAATCATCCTTAGTTCTCATTTGTTTACTCCGTCCTTTTTCTCTTTGTCTACATTTGCTCTTGTCTTCTCTACAGTTGCCATCTTTCTATGTTAATGTAGTATCTAACTTTTCCCTTCTTCCTTGGGAAGTTCCGACGGTTCGTGTCTGTTCTTCCCTACTGCCATGCGCGAAAGCCCAATTAAATACGGTTGCTTCTTGCTCTCTTTTTCTTAATCACTTTCAGTCTCATTCTCATGCCATCGCAGTGTACACTGCTGGTTCCAAGTCTTCTGATGGCATCTGATTTGCAGCACTGTTTCCAGACAGCATTGTACGTGGGCATTTATTAGCCTCGGCTAGCATTTTTATGCATGCAATTCAGCTGAATTGCATGCAGTTCTTGTAGCACTTGTCCGTATTGCATCTATGCCTGTGTCACCATTTGTGGTAGTTTCAGACTCCCTTAGTGCTTTGCAGGCTATACAGAAATTTGATTCACCTTATTCCCTGGTTCTTCGTATCCAACTTTGGCTACGCTGTATCTCTAGCAAGCACAAAGATATTGTTTTTTGCTGCATCCCCGGTCATGTTGATGTACAGGGCAATGAACAGGCAGACACTGCTGTGCGGTCAGCAGTACATGACCTCCCAGTTTCATATAGAGGTTTTCTGATCTGCTACATAACAAATTGCATTCTATTAAACCAAATACATGTAGGTTTCTGGCTTCCCCTTCTCATCAGTGTCGAGGTTGGGAGACTACACTCTCCTGTCTTCGCATTGGCCACACTCGTCTTACCCATGGGTATCTTGTGGAGAGGTGCCCTGTTCCACATTGTGAGAGTTGTCAGGTTCCAGTTTGTGTTAGCCATATTCTGGTGGACTGCTCACTCTTTCACCGAGCACACAGAATTTACCTCCAACATTGTCTCCACTCTAATGCCCTTGCTTTATCTTCCATTCTTGCTAATGGACCTTCCTTTAATCCAGACACTCTTGTTGACCTTTTGACAGCAACTGATTTACTGCACAAACTTTGATGATGATGCCTCTAGCGCTCCTCACAACCCTTTCTACCTCTCCTGGAGTTTACCTGGAGAGAGTTCCGGGGGTCAACGCCCCCGTGGCCTGGTCTGTGACCAGACCTCCTGGTGGATCAGAGCCTGATCAACCAGGCTGTTGCTGCTGGCTGCATGCAAACCAACGTACGAGCCACAGCCCGGCTGGTCAGGAACCGACTTTAGGTGCTTGTCCAGTGCCAGCTTGAAGACTGCCAGGGGTCTGTTGGTAATCCCCCTTATGTATGTATACACAAATACAGTTACATAGAATTATCATACATAGCAGCATATGTGTAGAGAACCTGGGATAACCCAAAAAAGTCAGAGAGACTTATTTCTATTGGGGTCCTTCTTACCTTATTATAATATAAAGGTTATAATATTTTCTTATTATTCTATAATGAAAATAACATCTTATTATCATAGTAAAAAGACTATCTATTACACGAGGGTCATTAAGACTATCTACAATGCGAGGGTCATTACTAGGAATAAGGTAAAATTTACACGTATGTTAGCTAAAAAATAGAATATCATTCCCCTCCCTTTCTGTAGCTACATTCATCAGACACCTTTTGGCACTCTTCTTGAACTGGTTCATGCTATGACTGGCTTTGACATGTGCGGGCAGTCTGTTCCATTCCTTTATTGCTGTACAATAAAAGGTGTTTGAAGCCTGGCCAATGACTGATAAGAGCTGAAGTTTGATGAGCATACACGAGGGTGGGGGAGGGTGCAGCTGATAAGAAAAGTTTAGATGACCATCCCCCTTGCTTTGTTTTTGCAGGTACACAAATATTTCTGTCTGTCTGTCAAGCTCCCTGTCTATCTCCATCTTGCTACCCTGTACCCCAGCACTATCCCCTGCCCTGCTGCACTGCATGACCTAATAATAATTCCTCTCCATCTTGCTACCTAATACCCCTGCCCCCTTTCTTGCCCTACTGCACTGTATGATCCTTGTAGGTTTAGCAGTTCTGTTTGATTACAATAATAATAATAATAGGAAGTAACAAGTACAATAGTGTGCATATTAACTGGGACAGTGATGGAGCTAATGTAGGTAGGAAGTAACAACTACAGTAGTGTGCATATTAACTGGGACAGTGATGGAATAAGACATTTATTTGGAAAAATTAAAGTTTATTTGAAAAATTACACAGCAATGATATGACAGAAAATTTGCATAGAATTGACCAGTGTTGAACACATTTCGGTAAGTTCTTTATCGTGGTACCAGGTCCTAATAACAGCAGCAATTCACTTCTACTGCTACTACTACCACCACCTCTTCTTGCCTATATATATAGCCGTCCTGCTCCACTTCTGGTTAGTGTGACTGTAAATGGTCAGGGTCGGACCGAAACGTCGTTGTAAGCTTCTCTCTCTTATGTGCGGGTTATTTGTGTTATTTATTGAACAGTACTGTTTCATGATCCTTCATTTGATTATTGCCCATAGATTCTCAATTGGGTTGAGGTCAGGAGAGTTTCCAGGCCAATTTAGAATGCTTAGCCCACTCTCTTTGAACATTGTCAGCATTTTTCTGAAAGTGTGGCATGAAGCAAGTTCCTGTTGTAAAATGCCTTCCCCATCAGGAAAGTATTTGTCACTATTCATCATTCCCTTGACAATAATAAGCCATCTAGGGCCTTTAGCAGTAAAACTACTGGAAAAACAACTTAGATGGGTGTTTAGCACTTGTTGAATGTGTCCATTTCTAAGAGGTTTGCATTTGCTCCGTCTCACTACCATATAACTTTTCTTCATTCATCTGTCGTCCATCCTTTATGATCAAGTGCCCACTGCAATCATTTTTTCTTCGTAGAAGTCAATGACTTCTGTTTCTTTGCTGGCTTTGTGGCAGTTCTACCAACTTACAGGATCCTTCATCGAACAGTTGGGGAATCAGCATTATGTTAGCTCAAGCCAAATCTCTCTGCAGATCTTCGCTGTTTTTTTCTAGAACCCTTACACTATTTCTTATGATAATCTTGTCATCATGAGGTGTTGTCTTGCATTTTCTTCCACATCTACATTGATGCAGTGTTCCACAGTCACCAGTGTTATCAGTTTTCTTCATAATCAGACTAACAGTTGACTTTGCTAGGCTCAGATTTTCGATGATCTGTCTGATACTCAAATCAGCATGTTTTCTAAGAGCTACAACACTTGCATGCTTTGTAAGTATAACATCCATCATGAATTTCAGCAGTAATTATGAATTGAAGGGGAGAATTTGGTGAAACCACATTCATTCACAGAGCACACTTACAGGAGTAGCCTATATAAAACAGCTGTTGTAGCACTGACGAGATGCAGGGCAACACCACAGCTAAATGGTTGTCAGAAGTCAACAGCAAACTCTTCCGAAGAGAAAAGAGCCCAAACTGTATTAATTAAGCTGGGGACTAAGACATATGAGATAATCACAAAATTTACTCCTGTTCCAGTTAATTTGCACTGCTGTACACCTCTCAGTGTGCTTATTAAAGAAGACTTTTTATTGGCTGCCTCAATGCTGCAAACTACCTGCCTGCTTGTTTTATTGTTTACACCATGAGTGTTAAGCCACAGGGCAGGAGTCACGTGATGCTGGATCTGCAAGACCTAGTAACTCTCACTCCAAACTGACTCTAGTCATGCTAACTGGTTTCCCTGAATCTGTTCATAAATGTTACCCTGCTCACACTCCAACAGTAAATGAAGCCATATAAAGCACTTGTCTCTACTTACTCATATCCAAACTTCTTGCACATAAAATTTCCTTTAACCTCCCTCCACCTTTTAAAGGTAGATAAAGATTTTATTTCTTTCTTGCTGGGGCATTTTGGGCAGTTTTATCCTAGTACATAATAACTACTTATAATAATAATACCTTTATTTCTATGGTTTAGCACTTCTTTTTTATAATAATAATATCTTTATTTCTACAAGTACATGTACAAAGTATATAGGTCTAGCTGACATTAGTGACATAATACTACATATATAGAAAGTCATTTGTTATGGTGAGCATTTTGGGCAAATTAGGTCAGTGTTGTCCCAGGATGCGACCCACACCAATCAACTAACACCCAGGTACCCATTTTATACTGATGGGTGAACAGGGACAGCAAGTGTCTTATGGAAACAAGTCCCTAATGTTTTCCAGCCATACCGGAGATTCGAACTCTGGACCTCAGTGTGTGAGTTGAGTGAGCTAGAGATCAAGCTACAGGACACCCAAGTCTAAACAAGATAAGAGAGGTTAACTTTTTAATAAATATTTAATCTTAATACTAATGTGAAGTAGACAAGGTGGAGGTTTATAAGAATAATAATCTTGAAGTTGCACATGATAAAAACAATATTACAATTAATGGTTCAAACAGTAATATTTCATGGATTTGCAGATGTTTAATAGAATCGAGGTCATATAATATTTGGGAGTTGCTTCAAACTGGTTAGAAGTTGTTTTGGTTAGTTTGGTTAGTATTGAGAGATGAGATGATTTTTAAGCATAGCCCTAAATTTGTATGTTGTCAGGACCTTGAAATTGAGCTCAAAGTAGCGGAAATATTCGATTTTTGCCGATGTTCGAGAGTAAACAAATGCTGTCATTGTCCAGTAAGTGTCCAACTAGCCATTCTAATACGCAGTCACGAATGGGTTGACATTACGTGTGTGTGTGTATATATATATATGTATATATATATATATATATATATATATATATATATATATATATATATATATATATATATATATATATATATATATATATATATATATATATATATATATATATATATATATATATATATATATATATATATATATATATATATATATATATATATATATATATATATATATATATATATATATATATCTCCATGGGGAAGTGGAACAGAATTCTTCCTCCGTAAGCCATGCGTGTTGTAAGAGGCGACTAAAATGCCAGGAGCAAGGGGCTAGTAACCCCTTCTCCTGTATATATTACTAAATGTGAAAGGAGAAACTTTTGTTTCTCCTTTTGGGCCACCCCGCCTCGGTGGGATACGGCTGGTGTGTTGAAAGAAAGAAAGATATATA